>NC_053489.1:96654121-96774121 GCF_905171775.1 Rana temporaria
GGATGGTTTATTGTCACAATGCTCATATAAGAATATTCTAATAAGCCCCATATTTTATCTGGCACAGCTAAGTGGGGATAAAAGAAAATAGCATTAGGTAAAAAAAAAACAGTTATTTGTCATTGTTAATAGCAAGCTAACATTTGGCCCTCGTGTCCTGTGAGATGTCATGTAGCACAATGGAGGAGCTAAATTATATCTACGGTGCTTAGACATCAGGATGACTAAGCTAAGCCCAATGACGTCATCAAATCTTATGCAGAGATAATATTAATGGCCATCCATTTATCATATATTCTACTCAATGTAAAAGTGAGTATATCATGATTAGAAAAAGAAAGGGAGGTATAGAAACGAATCAGGTTTACTTACTTGCTAGAGAATTGACAGACAGCTGGCATGTGATTGGTTGCAATTTGCAAACCTCAATTCCTTCTTCCCTGCACTTCATTAGACTTTTATTAATATAGTCTACTATACAAGCTCTGGGAAACCCATAGCAACTAATTATAATTTATCTTTCAACTGCTTATAGAGTACAGAGTAATATTTCTAATTGGCTGCTAGGCAGTGCTTTAGTAAATTAATATTTAATATTGTTTGATGTACCATTGTGGTCTTTTAAAACAACTGTTGCATTCATATGAAAAAAAAAGTTGTTCATGGAATTGGTGTTACAATTTTCCAAAATTGTTTGCTAGGCACCAACCCATTGATTCCCTTATTTAAAGTGGAACTAAACTGTATCTGAGCACCACAAATCAAAACACTATTTAATTCATTTTTAATGTTAAAAGCAAACTCTCCCATCCTCAATGCTTTATTCTGTTGAGAAGTCACTTTGAAAAACACCCCCTAGCTAGATTTGCCACCTCACCCCTTTAAAACCCAAGACATATTAATTACACTTGTTCTGTGGCTGATTAAGGTGGTAATTAAACTCACCTGGTGCTAGTGTTAATATCGTCGACTTAAAAAGCGACTAAAACATTTTAATCGACTAACTTAATACCATTTTAGTCGACTAAAATACAACTAAAACTAAAACAATTGATATGACTAAAGTACGTCTAAAACTAAAATGGCATTTTAGTCAAAAGACTAAAATGGGACTAAAACTAAAATGTCATTTTAGTCAAAAGACTAAGGGGCAGATCCACAAAGAATTGCATGGGCGCAGCATATGTGAGATACGCTACGCCACTGTAACTTACTTTTTTTTAGCTTTGAATCCACAAATTTCCCGCTGTGCATTGCGCTAAATGATGTCGCAAGGACATCATTGTTTTGACGTGGACGTAAATTACGTCCATCCCGATTCACGGACGACTTACGCAAACGAAAAAAAAAAAAATTCAAATTAAACGCGGGAACGACGGCCATACTTAACATAGCAGGTTTAACTATATGCCACGAAACAGCAGCTCTAACTATACGCCGGAAAAAGCCGACTAGAGACGACGTAAGAGAATGCGAGGGCCGCTCGTACGTTCGTGGATCATCGGAAATAGCTAATTTGCATACTCAACGCGGATTACGACGGGAACGCCACCTAGCGGACGCCAAAGAATTGCATCTTAGATCCGAAGGCGTACGAAGACGTACGCCTGTCGGATCTAACCCAGATGCCGTCGTATCTTGTTTTGAGGATTCAAAACAAAGATACGACACAGGAAATTTGAAAGTACGCTGGCGTATCAGTAGATACGCCGGCATACTCGCTTTGTGGATCTGCCCCTAAGACTAAAAACTAAATTGAAATTTTATGTCAAAATTAACACTGGTCTGTAGTGCATGTCCATACCTCAATAAAATAAATATTCAATTTTTCACTCCAGCAGCATATAATGCGTTTGGAATTTGTAGAGAAATGCTTAGATAATGCATTACAATTTAACTAAACCCGTTCGATTTTAGATGACTAAAATGAGTTTTAGTCGACTAAAATTATTTTAGTCAACTAAAATGTACTGGGGGTTTTAGTCTACTAAAATGTAGGACATTTTAGTCAACTAAAATGTCCTGGAGGTTTAGTTGACTAAATACGACTAAAACTAAAACAATTGCAGAAGACTAAAATGGGACTAAAACTAAAATGCCATTTTAGTCCTAAGACTAAATCAAAATTTGCTGCCAAAGTTAACACTGCTTGGTGTCTTATCTGCATTAAATTACCCGCAGAACCTGTGTAATGTATATGTGTTCAGGTATAAAGGGATGAGGTGGCAACCCTACCCCTAGCATTTCTGGCCGCAGCCATCTTGAGTAAGGGCAAATGATTCATGTAGCATTTACTTCCTAAAGTTCGTCTGCCCAGCTCTGGCATGCAGGCAGTGCTTATCTGAGAAAGCCCCTCCTCCCTTATTCCAGATGAAAGAGAATAAATACTCACGAAGACTCCTGGGATGTAAGACATCATTTTGGCCTAGGCCAGAAACCAGGAAGCAACTGTAAAAATGTAAAAATAAAATAAAAAGGTTAAAACAAGTTACTATACCTTCCTATCTATTTTCTAATGCTATTTACTAAGGCAAGCAGCATAAGGATTAAAAATAGTTCATGTTGATTGAGAAAGTTTTGTTCCACTTCAATATATACCGTAGTTAATATTTAGTTACATAGTTTGTCAGGTTTAATAAAGACAACAGTCCATCCAGTTCAACCTGTGTAGGTGTGTGTGCGTGTGTAGAAAAAAAATTGAATAATTTCCCATATCCCCCTATATTGTTTTGGCTAAGATGTGCATCCAAGCATAGGTGTGCGCAGCCTATTGCATTAGGGTCTGCACCCCAAAGCTCAAACATACATGCATGTGTGTAAATATATAGAGGGCAATGGTGTCAGTAGGGAAGAGGTTGGTGTCAGTAGAACAGAGGTTGGTGTCAGTAGAGCAGTGGATGGTGTCAGTAGAGCAGTGGATGGTGTCAGTAGAGCAGTGGATGGTGTCAGTAGTTACATTTTTTATTACTTTTTACAATTTTATTTATTTTTTGTATTTTTTTTTACAAAAAAGTCTAAACAGACCCATGATGTCTCACTTTGGAGAAAAAGAAAGGTACTGAGGACAGAGATTCCCCAGTCCCTTTTCCTTGCAGCCAAGCAGCAGGGGAAATCTGCGCAGCACAGGGTAATTAGGGTTTTCCCAGGCACACATAGCACACCCTATGCGCACACCCTATGCGTCCAAACGTCTTTTAAAACTAGCCATACTTCCTGCTGACACCACCGATTGTGGAAGGGAGTTCCATACATTACTGCCCTGACAGTGAGAAACCCCCTACGCAGCTGGTTGCCATTAGCAGTGTTGCTCATGGCAACCAGATTCCAGCAGGAAATTTTTGTAGTGCAGTACCGGGAAAGAGAAAATGTTATTTTGCACACTTAACATGTGTTGCATGTGCAAACAGCAAATACATGCACAACATACATAGCTACCAACCTGAAATCAACTTTCATTACTGTAGACAGGCTGATCTACTACTAGCTGTTTTTTTTATTTGGTTTCCACTGTCCAGTAGTGTTCTTTGCACTGTACTCTTAAATAGGCCTATATGATTTTTTTTATCTGGTGTCTGTTTAATAAATGTGATCCAAAGGCATACCTCCCAACATTTTGAGATGGGAATGAGGGACACCTACTATCAAACATATGTAGGCATAGGACACGCCCCCAGCCCCTGCACACCCCCTTAACCTCCCTGGCGGTATGATTCTGTCTGGAATTACGTACCAAAAGCGGTACAATTATTTGCAAGGAAATTTAGCGTTTTATACTGTAGGCCTGTAATTCTTAGGAATAACTCATTTAAATCTGACCAAACAAGAGTCTAGTAGGCATCCCGGGTATGAATTTTTTTTAAAAACAAAATTATAAATTATAATATAATAAATAATTATAAATAATTATAACAAATAATAATATAATTATAATAAAAATTATTCAATAATGTAATCAATTCAAAATCACTGAAATGTGCTCAGTTGCAGAATTGTCGCTGTCATTACTTTAATTTTTTTATGACGAATTTTTCCACAAGTCGCTATCGCTCAATTCTGCAAGTGATTATAATTTATTATCGCTGTTTTCTAGCTGCTCTAAAACCATTTTTGACATAAAGGGACACTTTTGGTTGCTATGGACAATCTACAGTTTGCAGGCAGAAAGAACAGTTTTTATGATATAAAAGAACATGTAGGTCACTGGGCAGACCACTGGGGACAAGGGGGGTGTGTATTTTTTTTTATACAGTACTGTAATCTATAAGATTACAGTATACTGTATGTAATGTGTTTGTTTACTTTTTTGAATTTGGCGCCGTTCTCCGCCCCCGTGCGTCGCAACGTCGCAGGGAACGGAGATCGGCGGCACACAGGGACACTGTGAATCGAGCGAGGACCCGCTCGCTCACACAGCGGGGATGCATCGCTGGATCCAGGGACAAGGTAAGTAAACCATGCCTGTGGATTCAGCGAGAAGGTAAGCCGCGCCGCTGCACGCTCTGCACATCTACCCCGAGCGTGACTCGGGGATACCGATAATAGCATGGAAATACCACCCCGAGTCACGCTCGGGGATACCGCTAAGGAGGTTAAAGGAGAATTAACCCAAAATAATGGCTTTTTTTTACCACTAATATTCCTTTATATTGGCTTTTAAAAAGTACAAATGCAGCAATTTAGAAATCGGATGAAAGGTTTGTCACTGGGAAACACTTTTTGAAATATAAAAAGTGCATTTTATATACAACTATATAGATCAGACCAAAATGAGGGACACATGAGGGGGAGAAGGAACAGAGGAACTTGCTCCAAATCAGGGACAGTCCCTCGAAATCAGGGACAGTTGGGAGCTATGTCCAAAGGTGTTAACCAGAACAACGCTTAATGTCCACATGTCTGGTAGGGAGGAACTCTGAGGCCACGGCCAAGAAGAAGTTAAGTCACCAAGGCTGCGTTCCTATTTTCCAGCCCTCCTTTGCAGTTTATGTAAAGATCACTGGTTTCTTTTTTGTGTGTATGTGTGTGCTGGAGGATCATATACCCAAGGGGTTCCTGGCTGGATTGTGCACGTTTCTCTTTGCATTAGTAAAGCCCAAAGTCATCCAGTTTGCGCTAATCACCACAATTAGTCCAGAATTATCACCGGACTCTGACAGACGTTCCTTGTAACTCTCTTTTATTTCCAACAGCCCTAATCAGCAGCTCTCATTACAAACGCTGATTAAACTGCAAATTATCCAGCAGTGGCCCTGTTCCCGTCTACCAGCAGCTCGTTCAATATCAATTAAGGCAGCAAGCAGCAAATCTACAGCCTCTGAGAGCTTCCAACTGGCTGATAGTGGCACTTATTAGTTTGGAAAACTAGGAAAATACTAATAATCAACAACCAAGGGAAAGAAAAGCTCACCATAGACATGACTGGGAAAATACACATTCCAACTCTTGCAATGTTCAATTATAAGCAGTCCCAGTGGTTGTGGTCCTGACTGGTGACAGCCCAGTTACAGCAGGGGTCAGGGAGCAGGTAAGAACTAAAACTGTATTAGATAAGCTAATATCTGCGGCTTATTGAAGTCAGTTTGCTTTATAATGAATTGCATTAAGCCATATAAAAAATGTGAAATCTAACATCATCAGGTCGTTCCGGCTTCATTTCTAATTGACGCCTTTTTCTTTTTATGACCTCCCCTTCTTCTAAGTGAAACGAGCGCTAATGACAGTTGATTTTATTTATTTATTTTCTCAAATTGCATTTAGATACGCACACGCAGAAGCATTGTCTGTTTATTATCCCTGATGAAGCAAACGTGGGGCAGGGAGGAAGGGGCACAATGCACTGTGAATTACTTTACACTGATAAATAGAATGCCCAGGTAGACCTGGCTGAGCCCCAAATATGCCAACAGGGAAGGTGTCACCTACCTAGGGGGAAATGGGGCGCGAGGGGGGTTTACTGAAATGAATTCTGACTACTATGTCCATCAGATATTTAAAAAGATTATTCTGTTTGCATTGCAATTAATACATGTGTGAACCATGACATGATCTAACTACACAGTAGAAAATTGCCATTGCATTTAAAGATGTTAATGGGGTTGATTTAATAAAGGAAAAGAGAATGTTCAGTTAGAAAACTGAATGTTCACTTAATTTGTAAATAAAGTGAAATTGTGTTCACTTCAAATAGCCAATCATGTGTAAGCAAAGAAGGTGTTTTTTTCATTACCCTTGAACATGATTGTGAAATGAACATTTAAATCAATCTTTGAAAATAATTGGGATTTAAAGAAGTCAACAAATAGCCAATTTGCTTTTTTTTTAAACTTAAGACGGGAACTGCCCCCTGCCATACTTCTTTTCTGCCACTAGATGCCCTAATGCCCTGTACACATGACCGGAATGAACTCTGACGTTTTTTCCGATGGAATTCTGTTTAAGCTGTCTTGCATACACACGGACACACCAAATTCTGACTGTCAAGAACACAGTGACATACAACACTACAACGAGCCGAGAAAATGAAGTTCAATGCTTCCGAGCATGCGTCGACTTGATTCTGAGCATGCATGGTTTTTAGTCTGTCGGAATTGCATCCAGACGAACGGAAATTTCGATAGAAATGTTTTTCATCTGAAAAATTGAGAACATGTTCTCTATCTAATTCCGTCGGAATTTTCGATGGAAAGAGTTCGATGGGGCATACACACGGACGGAATATCAGATGAAAAGCTTCCGTTGGACTTTTTCTGTCGGAAATTCCGCTCGTGTGTACAAGGTATGAGCCAATTCATAGACAACTCCTCCTGAAGAAGCGGTTCCATTCCCCGAAACATGTTGAGGAAAGACCTGTTTATACTCCACTTCAATAGTTTTTTTTCCCCCCGAAATTTGTATGTTTCTGTATGTTATTATTTTTTATGTGTATTAAACAAATTTTTATACTGAAAAAAATATTGTTGTGTATCAGTACCGAGATTGTCCATTACAATTCTCTGTGATGGGTGTTTGGTCAGCCTCAGCAATTGCCCTCACATCCCCATCCCGCTCTCGCTTCTCGAATACAGAACTATATTAATTTGTCTCTTTTATATCTGTTTGGAGTACAGCTTTCCCTTCATTCTTGGATTTATTCTCCATACAAAAGAGTGTGTGTGTATATATATATATACCGTATTTATCGGGGTATAGCGCGCTCCCCTAAAGTTGCCCCGAATTCCGGTGGAAAAAAGTTTTTTTGTACTTACAGTTTTGGTGTCCATCGGCGGCCTCGTCGGGTCCGGCGTCCGTCTGCGGCTTCGGGTGTCCTCTTCGTCGGGTCCGGCGTCCTTCTGCGGCGTCCTCCCCGCTCGTTTCTCGCGCCGAGTTTGAATACTGCGCCGACATATACAGAGCGCAGTACACTCGTGCATTGTCGGCAATGCTCGGCTACTCTCGCGCTGACGTCCTGTACGTCCAGGACATCAGCGCGGGAGGAGCCGAGACTGCCTGACAATACACAAGTGTACTGCGCTCGGTATATGTCGGCGCAGTATTCAAACTCGGCGCCGGAAAGCGGGTATCGGCGTATACCGCACACCCACGATTTTGCCCTGATTTTCAGGGCAAAAAAGTGCGCGGTATACGCCGATAAATACGGTATATATATATATATATATATATTATATATACATTGTTTACAAAAGGTGATGTGTACAGTGTGACCTACATTAGCAACTGTGGTAGTGATCCAGGACCACACGCAAAGCCGTTTCCATCAACAGAAAGTCTTCATTCCTCTCAAGGAAAACCAAACAACACTTCCAACAGCAAACACAAGTGGCTTAAATTTAAAACTAGAAAATAAAAGTCCACTTATCTTCAGCACAAAATAACATCAACAGTGTTTCACCCACACAAGACCTTTACCAGCAAAAAGTATAGTACTGCCTGAGCACATTAACCATTTGACCTCTGGAACTCTGGAAGATTTACCCCCCTTGATGACTAGGCCACTTTCTGCGATGCAGCACTGCGTTATTTTAACTGACAATTGTGTGGTCGTCCAACGCTGTATGAAAAAAATGTAAATTTTTTCCCCCACAAATAGCGCATTCTTTTGTTTGTATTTGATTACCTTTGTGTTTTTTATTTTCTGCGCTAAAAACAAAAAGTTTTGCAAAAAACAATATTTTTTTACTTTTTGCTATAAAACGTATCAACACATTTTTTTCTTCATCAGTTTAGGCCAACATGTAGTATGCTACATATTTTTGGTAAACAAAATCCGAATAAACGTATACGGGCATACCCCACTTTTAAGTAAACAATGTGGTTTATTTACTATCGCTGGAGAGTGCAAAAACAGGCTCACTTCTGCATAGAAACCAATGAGCTTCTAACCCCAGCTTGTTCAATTAAGCTTTGGTAATAAAACCTGGAAGCTCATTGGTTTCTATGCAGAAGTGAGCCTGATTTTGTGCTTTGCAGCTTTAGTAAATAATCCCCATTGTGTACTTAAAAGTGGGGTATGCCTGTATTGATTAGTTAACAGAAACCTTATAGCATCTACAAACTATATACTGGATTGTTTTCAATGCTAGTAATGGTGGCCATTAGCGACTTAGAGTGGGACTGCGATATTGCAGAAGGCAATTGGACGCTAACTGACACTTTTTACACCTTGGGGGAACCAGTGACATTAATACAGTGATGGGTGTGAAAAATATGCACTGTCACTGTACTAATGACACTGGCTGGGAAGGGGTTAAACATCTAGGGTGATCAAAGTGTTAGCTGTGTGCCTAGCCAGTGTTTGTGTTAACCATGTGTGTTTATGCTAGGGGAAAATCTGGATTTGAGTCCCTTCTTTGCAGAAACACAGAATCCATCCCTTCGCCCCTGTCAGATAGAAACTCTGCTGTCAGAAACCATGAATCAGACCGAGGCAGAAGTATAGGTAAATCACACTTGTTTAATAATAATAATAATAATAATAATAATAATAATAATAATAAAAAGATAAACAAAGTAAACATAGTCAAAACATAGTCAGAGTTAAGGAACCGGATCAGATAGTCAGACAAGCCAAACGTTAGGGAGCCAGAGAAGAACAATGTAGAACAGCAAGCAGGATCAGGAACCAGAAGGGATGTCAGCCAAGAAAGTCTTTAACAAGAACGCAGGAGATAGTCTCTGTGATGTTGACCAATGCAAAGGCAGAGATCCTCTGAGCTGGATGGCTTAAGTAGGCAGGACTGACCAGCAGGATCATCAACAGATGAGTCACTGTGGAGAGATAGGAGTCGGCAACTAGCCGTCCGCTGAGCAGTCAGCTCAGAGAAGGAAGCCCTGTCATCTGCCTTGTTTACATAGGCAGAGCTCAATTCTGAGTCTCTGCCCGATGATCGATGGGTATCGGCAGGCATTGAGTGCCTGGCACCCACACATCGGCTTCTGCAGGCAGAGGTGCAGGATCATATATATGTGATCCGGCACGCAGCTGCCACCCTGTAGCAGCAAAACTGCTATAGGGTGGACAGCAAATGATTAACGCAGCTTCCAACAGTTATGCATTACTTGTCAGCCCTCAACTCCTCACTACTCCACACCTGTTCTAGGAGCTTCCAGTCAAAGAGCCTCTTCCTGAATCTAGGTCAGGGGTGCCCAACCTTTTGAAGAGCGAGGGCCACTTAAGCAACTTGGTAACCAGTCGAGGGCCACGATGAGCAGAGCGGGCGGATGACAGGTCACTGCTACACTATAGGCCCTACGATCCGCCCAGATGGAAGGGGACAAATTCCCTTCTGTTGAGGTAAGCGGGCGTAAATGGACATCTGTCGCTCTATAGAGGTGAATTGAGGGTCCCATTTGATCGGGGTGATCGTGTGAAAAGGACCTAAGACTGCTTTCACACTGATGTGCTTCGGTTTACCCACACCGCGGGCGCAGCGTAGTGCACCTGCGTCTATCCTGTGGGTTAGCTGAACTTTGCCATAGACTCCACCTGTGGCAAAAGCCGGCGCTGTAGAGGAAGCTCCGCAGCTGTTTTTCTTCCTCTACTACCAGCTTCATTCACAACACTGATGCTGTGGTATGGCGGGCCGGCAACCTGCGATCTGGGCTTGCCAACCCACCATTCCAGAGCAGGAGGTCGCGGGCCACATCAGAGGGCTCCGCGGGCCACATGTGGCCCCCGGGCCACTGGTTGGCCACCCCTGATCTAGGTTAACTCTTTCAGGAATCTCTGTAATGA
The DNA here is from genome assembly GCF_905171775.1 of Rana temporaria. Lineage (NCBI taxonomy): Eukaryota > Metazoa > Chordata > Amphibia > Anura > Ranidae > Rana > Rana temporaria. The sequence goes on from NC_053489.1 coordinate 96,664,353, forward strand.
GGGTTGGAGGCTCTTTCCCATCCTAATATTTTTCCAAATCTCCGAATTCCGGGTCCCAAATGAAGACTTACTGTTCCAGAGAGCACTGTAAGGCTATCCTCTCCTCTCTGGCTAGATTACCTCAGAACCCCTCACCCTGCATGGGTGAGAACCACTGAGTACACCAACTCTACACAAGTTTTTCCACTTAAAGTGTAAGTAAACCCACCTATCATTTTCAGGCAAGGAAGCTGCCATCTTGGCCTATGTTTAATCTTCAACTGCCATGATGCTGCACATGTGATCAGTTATGACACCAGCCATTGGATGGTTTGACAGTTTGGTTGAGAGCACAACCAATGTGACAGTTAGCAATCCCGGCATGCCGGAAATGTAACTGCTTTTTGAAACTGTTAGATCGATGGGTTTACTTCCGCTTTAAAGGTGCCACAACCCAAAATATGGATGAAATATAGCGTCTGTCTAGGATCCTTTTTTGCCGCACTTTACAATATACAGTGTGGTGAAAACGTTTTTTCACACTTCTTTATTTATTTATTTTTTTGCATATTTCTTACTTAAATGATTCAGATCATCAAACAAATTTTAAAATTACACAAAGATAACCCAGAGTAAATACAAGATGCAGTTTTTACATTATTATTTAATTTATTAAACCTGCCTGGCCCTATGTGAAAAAGTAATTGCCCCCTCCCATGTTGAATCATGAATGAATTGTGATTAACCACAATTTTTTGGAAAGCTGAGTTAAATTTTACTTGCCACATCCAGGCCTGATTACTGCCAGACATGTTGAATCAAAAAATCACTTAAATAGAAGCTGTCTGACAAAGTGAAGCATGCTAAAAGATCTCAAAAAGCAACACATCACGCAGTGATCTAAAGAAATTCAAGAACAAATGAGGAACAAAGTCATTGACTTGTATCAATGGAAAAACAAGCTGCGCAACTAATGTAAACACTCTAGTGTCCTAGACACAAAGTGAAATGGTACAAATTGAATTCACATGGAACAGATGATTTCCCCCATAGGTGAGACGCAAAATAACAATTAGGTAAACCAAACGTGAAAAATAAGTCTCATATGCAAAACACTATAAGGGCTTGTGTGGCAGGATATCCGAGAGCCGAAATTTCTCCCACAGTGGACCGATGATCAGTGTAGTTTAAAACCAATATGGAGAAGGAAAAGAGCTGACATAGTGTAAACCCATATATCAATTTATTGTAAAAAATTAAAATCACACTTACAGAAATGTAGATAAAAATTTGCTTGTAAATATATATAGCCGGCCGGCTAGCACAACCCGTTCACTCCGGGACACAGTATGCGGTTAAAGACGTCAGCACGCCGCTACCCTACGCCGTTTCCTCTTAGAAGACTTCGTCCTGGGCCTGGGGTTTCTGGGGATTCCCTGAACCCGTCAACTTTATCTTCGATACTAGGATGATGGTATACCCCTAACCCCTTTGTACTTTTTTCTTAACCTGAGAGGTTCAAATCTTATCTAGGACACTAGAGTGTTCACATTAGTTGCGCAGCTTGTTTTTCCATTGCACTAGTTTTTTGTGGGTATCTCACATTGTAAGCTGCTAGCATTTTATTTAGTTTGTTTATCTATCAGACAGCGCAGTATCACTATATATTTTTCAATTGACTTGTATCAGTCTGGAAAAGGATTACAAAGCCATTTCTAAGGCTTTGGGATGCCAGCGAACCACAGTGAGAGCCATTATTCACAAATGGAGAAAACTTGGAACAATGGTGAACCTTCCCAGGAGTGGTCGGCCAACCAAAATGACTCCATGAGCACAACGGCAACTTATCCAGGAGGTCAGAAAAGAACCCAGAACAACATCTAAAGAACTGCAGGCCTCACTTGCCTCAGGTAAGATCAGTGTTCGTGATTCAACAATAAGAAAGAGACTGGGCAAAAATGGCATCCATGGGAGAGTTCCAAGGCCAAAGCCACTGCTGATCAAAAAGAACACAAAGGCATTTACCAAAAAACATCTTGATTATCCCCAAGATTGTAGGCAAATATTTTTTTAGAAGGTGTGCATCCTGTTACATCTGGCATAAAACTAATACAGCATTTCTTAACAAAAACATCATACCAACAGTCCGACCTGGACGACTTACCATGATTGATGGAACCATAAATTCTGAGCTCTACCAGAAAATCCTAAAGAAGTGCACTTGGGTTATGCAGCAGGACAATGATCTCAAACACAACAGTAAGTCCACCTCCAAATTGTTCAAACAAAGCAAAATGTAGGTTTTGGAGTGGCCTAGTTAAAGCCCAGACTTAAATCCAATTGAGATGCTGTATCATGACCTTACACAGGCTGTTAATGCTGGAAAACCCTCCAATGTGGCTGAATTAACTACTTGCCGACCTGCCGCCATCATAGCTCAACGTAGCTCTACGTCGGCTCTCTCGCAGGCCACTAGGGGCGCGCGCCCCCCGCTCGCCCCCGACTCCCGTGCGCGTGCCCGGCGGGCGCGATCGCCGCCGGGCACGCGCGATCGCTCGTTACAGACCAGGGACCGGGAGCTGTGTGTGTAAACACACAGCTCCCGGTCCTGTCAGGGGGGGAAATGCTAATCCTCTGTTCATACAATGTATGAACAGAAGATCAGTGATTTCCCCTAGTAAGGCCACCCCCCTACAGTTAGAACACACCCAGGGACATACTTAACCCCTTCCCCGCCACCTAGTGTTAACCCCTTCACTGCCAGTGGCATTTTTATAGTAATCCAATGCATTTTTATAGCACTGATCGCTATAAAAATGCCAATGGTCCCAAAAATATGTCAAAAGTGTCCGAAGTGTCCGCCATAATGTCGCAGTACCGGAAAAAAACGCTGATCACCGATATTACTAGTAAAAAAAAATATTAATAAAAATGCCATAAAAATACCCCCCATTTTGTAAACGCTATAACTTTTGCGCAAACCAATCAATAAACGCGTATTGCGATTTTTTTTTACGAAAAATATGTAGAAGAATACGTATCGGCCTAAACTGAGGGAAAAAAAAAGTTTTTTTATATATTTTTGGGGGATATTTATTACAGAAAAAAGTAAAAAATATAATTTTTTTTCAAAATTGTCGCTCTATTTTTGTTTATAGCGCAAAAACTAAAAACCGTAGAGGTGATCAAATACCACCAAAAGAAAGCTCTATTTGTGGGGAAAAAAGGACGCCAATTTTGTTTGGACGACCGCGCAATTGTCAGTTAAAGCGACGCAGTCCCGAATCGCAAAAAGTACTCTGGTCTTTGACCAGCAATATGGTCCAGGGGTTAAGTGGTAAAAACATTTCTGCAAAGAACAGTGGGCCAGAATTGCTCCACAGCAATGTAAAAGACTCATTGCCAGTTATCACAAACGATTGATTGCCAAGGGTGGCACAACCAGTTATTAGGTTTAGGGGGCAATTACCTTTTCACTTAAAGCCAGGCAGGTTTGGACAGCTTTTTTGCTTTAATAAATTAAACTATCATTTAAAAACTGCATTTTGTATTTCATCAGGTTATTTTTGTGTAATGATAAAATTTGTTTGATGATCTGAGTCATTTAGGTGCGACAAATTTGCTAAAAAAAAAAAATCAGAAAGGGGGCAAATAGTTTTTCACAGCATTGTGTGTATATATATATATATATATATATATATATATATATATATATATATACACACACACTATATTACCAAAACTATTAGGACACCTGCCTTTACACGCACATGAACTTTAATGGCATCCAAGTCTTAGTCTGTAGGGTTCAGTATTGAGTTGGCCCACCCTTTGCCTTGCAAGGTCCATAAAGACATGGGTGAGCGAGTTTAGGGTGGAGGAACTTGACTAGCCTGCACATAGTCCTGACCTCAACACGATAGAACACCTTTGCATTGAATTTGACGGAAACTGCGAGCCAGGCCTTCTCACCCACATGGACCTCACAAATGCGCTTCTGGAAGAATGGTCAAACATTCCCATAGACACACTTCTAAATCTTGTGCACAGCTTTCCCAGAAGAGTTGAAGCTGTTATAGCTGCAGGGGGATGGCCAACTAAATATTGAACCCTACAGACTAAAGCCTCGTACACACGATCAGAGTTTCTGACGGGAATTGTGTAATTGAAGGCTGTTATCGGAAAATCTGACCGTTTGTATGCTCTATCGGCCAGATTTTCCAACAACAAATGTTGGATAGAATGCTTTAAAATTTTCCGACATCAAATGTGTGCTGTCGGATTATCCAATCGTGTGTACGGAATATGCATGCTCAAAAGCAATGCTAATCATAACATTAGCAGAAGTTGCCCAAAGGGTGGTGCTAAAGAGCTGAAAACCCACGTAGTTTTGTGTTTGTTGGCCGACAATGCTTTGCCTTTTGTATGCAAGATAAGTTCACGACCAACTCCCTTCGGACAAAAGTCCTACGCTTTTTCCGATGGAAATCTGATTGTGTGTACAAGGCTTAAGACTGGGATGACATTAGTGCATGTGCTTGTGAAGGCAGACATCCCAATACTTATGGTAATTTTGTGCCAGATCCACAAAAGGGATACGCCGGCGTATCTACTGATACGCCGTCGTATCCCTGTTTCTATCTTTGGAACTGATCCACAGAATCAGTTTCCAAAAGATAGGGAGAAGATCCGACATGTGTAAGGGACTTACACTGTCGGATCTTAGGATGCAGTACCTCGGCCGCCACTGGGGGGATTTTGAGTCGAAATGCCGCCTCGGGTATGCAAATTAGCACTTACGGAGATCCACAAAGCTTTTACGCTTCGTTTTTTCTCCGTAAGTATTAGTTTGCAAACGCAATATTAGGGCTGCTTTTACAAGGCCTAAACTGTTTAGGCCTTGTAAAAGTAGACCCTTCTATCCCGCGTTGCCGTCTTTTTTTTTTCAATTTTTTTTTTTTTTTCCGCCGCAACTCGTATTTTTTTTTTTACGCCCGCCGTGATTCTCAAAACCCGGCGCAACGTAAAACCGCGCTAAGCACGTGGGGAAAATGACGTTGTGAGCATGCGCAGTACGGCCGGCGCGGGAGCGCGCCTAATTTAAATGGGACTCGCCCCATTTGAATAGGAACGCCTTGCGCCGGCCGGATTTAAGTTACACAGCCGAAAATTTCTAGGTAAGTGCTTTGTGGATCGGGCACTTAGGTAGAAATTTTGCGGCAGTGTAACTTAAATGGGAATATTTAAGTTACGGCGGCTGGCTGTGGATCTGGCCCATAGTGTGTATGTGTATATATATATATATATATATATATATATATATATATACAGACCTATCTAAACTATCCATTCAATTTTATATCCAATCGGGTAAACTATGGTCAAAATGTAAAATCATATATTCATTTCAAAATAGTATTTCAATGATTTCTAGCCTACTCCTATCTAGGTTTGTAAACGTATTTTGTGAATATCCCCACACATTTACTTCCTTGAATTCAGTGATATGTATTCACTATGTAAATAGGAAAAAGGAGAGCAGAACTGGCGCTAGTCCCTTGAAGCCCTATGGAGCAGGATGCTGCTTTAAAAGGAATCCTTATTTTAAGTTCAGTGTGCAAGTTAGTGACGCTTACTAAAAGAACTGATTGATTAAATAACAGATACAACAAAGTGCTATGCAATCCAAAGTGCTAATGTGCCTGTGCAAATCACTGCAAAACAAGAAATATATGTGCCATAAAACCAAGAGAAACAGCTTAAAGTTCCATATCCATAAAATATAAATGAAATATAAGTATAAATTTGAATACAAAAGCAACAAAGTGCTATGCAATCCAAAGTGCTAATGTGTCTGTGCAAATCACTGCAAAATAAGAAATATATGTGCAATATAAACAAGAGAGACAATTTGAAGTTCCATATCCATAAAATAAAATAAAAATAAAATAAATAAATTAAAATAAATAAAATGTATTCACTATGCCCTGTGAGTAGGCAATACTGTGTTACACATTTCACAGAGCCTGCCTTTAGATTTACAGAGGTGCGGAGTCAGTATAGTATGCACTGCCTGCAGGCAGCAAGATACCATGGGATTAAAAAGGGGTTGTAAAGGTAAAAAAAAAATCCCTAAATAGCTTCCTTTACCTTAGTGCAGTCCTCCCTCACTTACCTCATCCTTCGATTTTGCTTTTAAATGTCCTTATTTCTTCTGAGAAATCCTCACTTCCTGTTCTTCTGTCTGTAACTCCACACAGTAATGCAAGGCTTTCTCCCTGGTGTGGAGTGTCATGCTCGCCCCCTCCCTTAAGGGGGCGAGCAGGAGAGTCAGGACGCTCTCTATGTTGCAGATAGAGAAAGGAGCTGTGTGTTAGTGGGCATCCTGACTCTCCTGCTCGCCCCCTCAAGGGAGGGGGCGAGCATGACACTCCACACCAGGGAGAAAGCCTCTCATTACTGTGTGGAGTTACAGACAGAACAACAGGAAGTGAGGATTTCTCAGAAGAAATAAGGACATTTAAAAGCAAAATCGAAGGATGAGCTAAGTGACTGCTCTAAGGTTTACCTTTACAACCCCTTTAAGTCCATAGGAATTGAAAGCAAACAACAAAGTTGAAGTTACAAAGCATGCAGGGAATACAGCAAAGTCTGGAAAGACAGAACTCACAACATAAAATAACATTTTCAAGTAATCTTATATTGGATTGTCTAAAAAAACTATTGTTTGTATTGCTATTACTGTGCTGAGGTTATAAAATGAATGTGTATGCTGTGACCAAAGATTTCCTTTAAATGTTATATCTGTATATCTACTATGAAGGGCAAAAGATCATTCTTCTGCCAAATGTCATCTTTCATACCATTCCCTTTGTTGAAGATATTTCCTTAGGAAATGGCACAAGGTGTGCTGGAAGTCACACATGTTGCTTTTGCATACTTGCAATGTGTACTATACATGACACTGTCCAATCAGCCCAATCCACTCACTGCTTGGCAAATAGAAGACAGTGAAGACATGAGGTCATAAAAATAAAAAAAATATGACTCATAACTATAAGCCTGTTGCTAAAGATATGGGGCCAGATTCAGGTAGAATAGCGGCGGCGTAACGTATCGCATTTACGTTACACCGCCGCAAGTTTTACGGGCAAGTGCTTGATTCACAAAGCACTTGCCTGTAAAGTTGCGGCGGCGTAGCGTAAATCCCTCCGGCGCAAGCCCGCCTAATTCAAATGGGGCGTGGATCATTTAAATTAGGCGCGTTCCAGCGCCTAACGTACTGCGCATGCTCCGTTTTGAAATTTCCCTCCGTGTTTTGCGCGAAATGACGTCGCACCGACGTCATTTTTTGAACGTCGACGTGAGTTACGTCCTTTCCTATTCACGGATGACTTCCGCCCAAAAAAATTTTTTTTAAATTCGACGTGGGAACGACGGCCATACTTTAACATGGCAAGTCTAACTTTAGACCACAAAATAGCAGCTTTAACTATACGCCGGGAAAAGCCAACTAGCGACGACGTAAGAGAATGCGACGGCCGCGCGTACCTTCGTGAATCGCCGTAAAAAGCTAATTAACATACCCGACGCGGAAAACGACGCAAACTCCACCCAGCGGGCGCCAAAGTATTACACCTACGATCCGAAGGCGTACGAAGCCGTACGCCTGTCGGATCGAAGCCAAAAGCCGTCGTATCTTGGTTTGAGGATTCAAACTAAAGATACGACGCGGCAAATTTGAAAATACGCCAGAGTATCAGTAGATACTCCGGCGTATTTCTTCTGTGAATCTGGACCATGGTTATCATTTCTTGTTGTTTTTTTATTGTGCATATAATGACACGAGTCCTGTGTTCTACATTGTGATGCAGAAACATAAATATTATAACACATTTAAGTTCTACACCCTCCATTCAATTTTTAATTTAAAAGTTGTATAAGTGGGTATTATTATTGTTATTATTTTTCACCACCTACGTAATTATAATATTTAAAACCTACATATACAAATGTTTTTTCAGATCATTTCCACTCTGTGTGGTAAATTTGATTATGATGGAGTCAAACTACATCTTGTATCCTATAAGAGTAGCTGCCTATTCTCCTCTTTATGTGATGTTTATAGTTACACATTTATCATCCTCTACATTAATACTGTTTCCTTTGCGTAAGTGAAATAATTAACAAAATTTGAAAAGTCTCATGCATTTTAAAGGTTGGTTGTAAATGATATAGAATTCATTTCATAACTGGATATTTAAAAAAAAAATGAAAATAAAAAGATGTAGTGCTGCCCCTGTAGGATCCACTGATTAAGATGGGTCCTAATATTTTTGCCTCAACCTGTTTAAGAACTTCAGCACCTTTGACACACTAGATTGAGTGCACAAAGCATGTAATATAAAAGAAAATCACTTAAATTAAAGGGTTTGTAAAGGATTTTTTTTTATCTTAATAGCTTCCTTTACCTTAATGCAGTGCTGTTTTCATGTCCTCATTGTTCGTTTTTGCTCTCAAGTTGCTGTAATTCTTCTCTGATCTCCACACTTCCTGGTTGTCTGTTTCCTGATGACCACAGTGCTGGGAGCTTTCTCTCTGTGGTCACTAATCAAGGAGGTGTGATTACTGTGTGTCTAGTTTATAGTTTTGTTTTCCAAACCATCACGGCTCTATGGCTCTGTATGCTCTGTAAGGCAGAGAGGCAGGAAGCAACATTCAAAATCGAAACTTGAAACCACAGGTACATTAATGATTGTGAAAGCTCCTGCGCTGTGTAGGATAAGGGGAAAGGGAAGTGAGAGAAAAGAGGGGGGAGGAGGAGGGAGGTGGGCTAAGGGATGATTGCAATATGGTAAACACTGCAGAAAACAAATGGGGAGTCTGTCCTTTATAGACAAAAAAGGTGTATGTAACAAGTGGTGATTGTCTGCGCTGTGGTATGGCTTGGCCGGATGAGTGAAATGAGGGAATGGTGAGTGAACGGGCTAATAGGGCCTGGGGAGTGACAGGTAATGCAGACACAAATTAACCTCAACGGTTTTAAATAGGTACAGTCCTAACTGGACTGTAAAATGGTACAGTGGAGTCTTGAAAAGAAAGGTGTATGTGAAAATCAAAGCAAAAACTTAAAACGTGAACATAAAGTCTTAGGTGAGTGCAAACCAAAAGAAAAGGACCGCAGTTCAACACTGGGACTGGTGCAGCAGTGAGGAAATGGTTAAAATGGAAAAGGTTCCAAATTCTACAAGGGGTATTCAGTCCAGACAAATCCAAACAAACGCATGCAGCCCACACCTCGGTGACTAGTGCAGCTTACCTTCCAGCTGACATAAAAGGGTCAAACACATAGGATCAAAACGTTACCAGTTTTCTATTGGGTGGATATCTTGCTGCCAGTTCTCAATAGTTGGTCACACATAAAGAAACAAGAATTATAAAAAACGGTTGTAGCCTTGTCCTCCTTACACTCATAAGCTGTAGGGAAAGGGATGTGATTAGCAGGGTGGCAGATTAAGTGTCCACTTACACAACTTACACAGTGTGTAGGGAAAATATGCACATCTCCACGAGTGCCGAACTCGTCTCCTACTACTTCTCACTGTCAACAACTTTTGGCTCTTTAGCTGGTATGAGGCCGTCCGCTCGTGTCAGGATGAAGAAGGCAGGGGACGGAGGGAGGAGAAAATGCACATAGCATAAAACTGTACAGCAATTTTAATAACTAAAAACCATAAATAAAACTCACATGGAGCACATGAAGAAAAGAAGGAAAGAGGAGATGGGAACACAGGGGGCTTGTAGGATGGTTTTACGGGAAGACAGTCCTCTATGCTGTTCTTCTGACGGCTACCGCTGGGTCCCTAAGAAGTGTTGGTGCCCTTAACAACAGTTTCGATAAGTCAGTATGCAGTGTAGGTGCAGTAAAAATGCAGCAGTGGTGCGATATACTGTAGGTACAATATACTTGGTAGACAGTGGGTCTCATTATTAAAAACTAATGGTTAATTAGAAGTATAACTCATCCGGGTGCAGGAGGACAAATGGGCAACTTGGAAAGAATTAAAAAAAACTTGGAACTTTGCGGAAAATCTGAGAGGGTTATGAGGAAGATATAGAAGTAATAGGATTAAATCAGCAAAGATGGGGCTGTGGAGTCATGAGATGGTGGGGTGGGGGGGGGGGGGGCAAATGGGTGGGGTGGGGAGTAATGTTGGTTACATTTTTGTTCTTTTCTTTTTTTTTCCTTTCTTTTTTACCTCTCTTCCTGTATATTCTCTCTCGTTAAAACCAACTAAAAGAAAAAAAAAAAAAAAAAAAAAGGAGAAAGAAAAAGAAAAAGGGAAAAGCATGAAAACTGCAATTAAAAGTAATTATTCTTCCGCATATGATGCTAAACTCTCACGGAGACGATGGGGGTCCATCATCCATGAGAAAGTCGCCAAGATTGTTAAGTCTGAGCGAAAAAAAAAAAGAAAAAAAAAAAAAAAGAAGTCTAACTCATATTAACTTGGTAGGTGATTGATGTGCCAAATAATGACATATGTAATTTGAATGATAACCTAAGGCAGGTTTGTTTTTTATGTTTTAAAATTAATATTTCTCTTTGCCTGGGCACTGCTGTACTCTGTAAAGAGAATATATTGCCAAAACACAGACACATACCAGTTGTATTTGACCCATGAGGATATCATTTCATTAATACCCTGCTCTTCTATACAACAAAATAATTTTCCTGAATAACCATGAAATTAAAGAAATGGTGCCCACTTTTATTGGTAATAAGTGAAAAAGGCCCCCATTACACTGGTGGTCATGATATGCTCAACAATTATAGCAATTTAATATTCTGAAAACCTTAATCTAGGTGCCTGTGACACTTATGTCTTGATTAAAAGGCCCTGTGTGATGCCAAAAACATTGGATTACATTGGTCATTGCTATAGAAGCCAAATAACTCTCATAGGTTTAGGAATATGGGGCCAGATCCACAAAAGGGATACGACGGCGTATCTACTGATACGCCGTCGTATCCCTGTTTCTATCTTTGGAACTGATCCACAGAATCAGTTTCCAATAGATAGGCAGAAGATCCGACATGTGTAAGGGACTTACACTGTCGGATCTTAGGATGCAGTACCTCGGCCGCCGCTGGGGGCATTTCTCGTCGAAATGCCGCTTCGGGTATGCAAATTAGCACTTACGGAGATCCACAAAGCTTTTACGCTTCGTTTTTTCTCTGTAAGTATTAGTTTGCAAACGCAAAATTAGGGCTGCTTTTACAAGGCCTAAACTGTTTAGGCCTTGTAAAAGTAGACCCTTCTATCCCGCGTCGCCGTCTTTTTTTTTTCAATTTTTTTTTTTCCGCCGCAACTCGTATTTTTTTTTTTTACGCCCGTCGCGATTCTCAAATCCCGGCGCAACGTAAAACCGCGCAAAGCACGTCGGGAAAATGACGTCGTGAGCATGCGCAGTACGTCCGGCGCGGGAGCGTGCCTAATTTAAATGGGACTCGCCCCATTTGAATAGGAACGCCTTGCGCGGGCCGGATTTAAGTTACACAGCCGAAAATTTCTAGGTAAGTGCTTTGTGGATCGGGCACTTAGGTAGAAATTTTGCGGCGGTGTAACTTAAATGGGAATATTTAAGTTACGGCGGCTGGCTGTGGATCTGGCCCATGGTGTGCTGGTGACTTGTTACTGGATCTTGTTTGTAAAGAGTCACAAGACTTTCTGTAGTTCAGAAAATGTCTAATTGTATCCTCTTGCTTTGCATGCATGCTCCAGATGGCTGAACTTCATATTCCATTAAAAACTTCTGGAAACAATTTAATTTTTTTCATGCTGCGGCCAGTAAGCCCTTTTCTCCTGCTTTCCTACAGTGTTAACTATCTAGGTTGTCAGTGTGTAACAATCTACTGCTTATGTCTCGGGCTGGGTTTTTCTCTGTTCCTGTGAGTTGAGTTAACGCATGTGTGTTAATGTGCATTGTGTCACAATTTGCGTTAAGACAGTTTACTCATTTGAAATGGGCTGGAACAGGATCGGACCAAAAAACAGGCATGCAACATTTTGTGTGACACGGTAGTGTGTGACTCTGCATTGAGGTGCACTGCAGCTTATGTGTGCCAGAGCTACGTTGCCTTAGTACCTTGGGGTGCCATTCAAAATGACAGTAACACACACATTACTGCAATGCTTTGTATCTCAAAACTATGTTTCAAACCAAAATTTGCACACAGCTTTACTGTTACTGAATGTTCCTTAAAGTATAAAGCTCTTGTTGAAGCCCAATCCTTTGACAAGGATTCTCTTCTTCTCTGATCTGCAAGATAAATTTGAACTCTCATGGATGTATTTTAAGAGATATCTCCAAATTCGCTGCTCAGGTAGTTTTTTTGGCAAAAGATCCTATTTTCCAAAAATGTACTCCATTTGAGTATGTCTGCAGGGAAAAAAATTCAGGGGGGGGGGCGCTTCGGCAGCGGCGATACACATTCGCATTTAACCCTTTCTTCAAACACTAGCGGGGGTTAAAAGCGCCTCGCTAGCAGCCGAATACCGCAGCTAAAATGATAATAAAGCGCCACTTTTTAGCGACGCTTTACCGATAATGCAGTCAGCTGGCAGTGTGAAATAGCTCTTCAGATAATTCAGCTTTACTCCGTGCCCATAACAAATATAGCCTAGAGAATGTACAGACCCCCCTTCAGCACAGATGGACCCCCCCCTTCAGCACAGACCCCTCCATTCAGCACAGATGGACCACCCATTCCGCACAGACCCCTCCATTCAGCACAGACCCCCCCTTCAGCACAGATGGACCCCTTTAAGCACAGACCCCCCTTCAGCACATACCATCCTTCAGTACAGACCCCCCTTCAGCACAGATGGACCCCCCTTCAGCACAGATAGACCCCCCCTTCAGTATAGACCCCCCTTCAGCACAGATGGACCCCCCTTCAGTACAGACCCCCCTTCTGCACAGATAGACCCCCTATTCAGTACAAAACCCCCTTCAGCACAGACGGACCCCCCATCCCATTCAGTACCTCAGATCAGCCATCAGCACAGCCCAGGCAGTAGGTTCCCCCCCCCTGTGTACACATAAACACTGGGGGGGGAGGCAGCTTCACTCTGCTCACTGTGCCTGTGTGACATCCGGCCCGGGACTGCTCAGACAGCCCACGGCCGTGAGACTCTTCAACATCTTCTCGATTTTTTAGGGGGGGTCAATTGCCCCCCCTTGCCCTATGGAGCGGACGCCCATGACTCTGAGGACTGTTTTATCCTACAAATATACAGTATGATACTTGTAACCTCAGCAGACCTATTCTCTAAACATCTTTATATGAGGAAGTTGTAGGAGTTCCTCAAAAGGAACCTACCTATCCCTTTGTCGAAAATTACTAGGAGCCAGGCACAGAAATGTTACATATGTATCACCTACAAGAAGAACTTTTATACAATTTTTATGCATTGGTACTTACACTTACACTTGAAATCTTACACTCCATACATCCCTCAGTGAGCGATTTGTGCTGGAGGTGCAAAGCACTAGTAGGTACACTAATCCACATATTTGGGACCCTTTAGGCTGGATTCACACTTGTTTCTAAACTTTCTAGAGTACTCATTACACATATGTTAGCAATAAGTTGATGCCCAATAGCTCTAAATTGGAAAATCGCCATCCTGCTCACAAAAGTGCACTTATACAACAGGATTAAAAAAAAAAAATTGATGGAAACCCTAACTGCCAGATTGAACAAAACACGGAATAATCTGAAAATGGTAGGATCTCCATATCACCCCAAGATGATTTTACCTTTAATATAGCAGCTAGATCACCAGACCTTCTCCCCCCCCCCCCCTCCAACCTAATTACCCCCTTTCTGTACTCCATGCCCCCTTGTTGTATGTTCTGTTTTTTTGGGGGATATTTACCTTTCCTAGGTGCACCTTGGTGATAGCCAGACAAGACACAAATATTCATAAACTCTTGATCAGATCTACAAGTTCTGCAGTCTGGCTGGGAAAGCTATGGGGAAGAAGGAACGTTTTCTTCTGTTCTCTTACTATCTCTTTCTCCTGGAGAAGGGGGCAGCAAATGGGTTAGGGCCAGTTCACACCAGACGCAGTTCCGTTCCGTGCGCTTTTTTTCTGCACTAAAAATGCATGCACAGTGCTTTCCATGTATTCCAATAGCTCTAGTTGACTCTAGTTCACACCATGCAGTCAGTTTCCCGTCAGTTTCCAGTGCAGAAACTGACTGCATGGTGTGAACTAGAGTCAACTAGAGCCATTGGAATACATGGAAAATACTGTGCATGCATTTTGTGCAGAAATAAAGAACACGGAACTGCGTCTGGTGTGAACTGGCCCTTAGGCCCCTTTCACACGGGGCGGATTAGTAATAATCCGCCCCGCGAACCTCCGCTTGCTCAGCGGGGATCGCTCCGTTGATCCCCGCTGAGCCGGCAGATGACAGGGCGGTCCCCGCACACTGTGCAGGGACCGCCCTGTCTTTTCCTCGCTCTCCCCTATGGGGGGATTGGATGAACACGAACCGTCTGTCCGTGTTCACCCGATCCGATCCGCCAGACGGAAGGAAAAGTAGGTTTTTCCTCCGTCACACTTTGGCGGATCGGAGCGGGTCGGATGTCAGTGGGCATGTCACCGCTGACATCCGCGGCTCGTTCAGGTCCGCCTAAAAAACTGGCAGGCGGACCTGAACGGGCCGCCCGTGTGAAGGAGCCCTTACAGTATATGTGACATGAATTTCAAGAATAAGTAAAATTGTCATACTGTTGCACTCCCAGATAAAATTATGGGTGTTTGAGAGAAAATCAATGATCAAACCTGCACTTCTGGGATGTTATAATAAAGAAACACTACTATTTTATCATACAGTCTGTAACTCATGTGTGGCACCTTAAAAGTCCCACCTCAATATGTAATGAAGTGTATTGTGTTAAGACACTTAAAATGAGTCCTTAACAAGCCACAACGCTTGAAGAAAAAGTACCTGCCCCATTTCTGGCCAACACCGAACACATGCAGTGCATTTGCATTTACAGCTTTGCATTGTGCTGTGTTCAAGGACAGGTGTGTTGCGTTATAAAATACATTTGTATTGGGCGTAATTCAAAATGTAAAAAATCTAAGGTGTGAATCCAGTCTAAATTACTTGCTGGCTTCTAGATTGGATGAATTTTGTCCTATAGTGTTTGTAAATGGCTAGTGAATGTTCATCAAGTGCATTGTGTCCTTTATATTGATTTTTTAAACGCTGTCATAGAAGACAGTTAATTGCCAGTGCATCAAATGTACTAAGTCTGTGGAATGTTATTAGGCAACTCTATTAAACTTACTAAAAAGTAAATTGACAGCATTCCATAACCTGCTTAAAGGGGTTGTAAAGGTTTGTTTTTTTATTTTCTAAATAGGTTCCTTTAAGCTGTGTTCACAGCATCTCCCCGCAAGGATGTAGTCCCAAGGGAGGGGGCGAACATGCTGACTAACCCCCAGCCAGAACGGCTCGGATGATGGGGGCAAGCTTACTGAGGAGGAACAGGAACTGAGAAATTCAGACAAAGAAAAAAAAAATTTAGAAGGGAAATCGAAGGAAAAGGTAAGTGAACCAACAATGCACTAGCTTAACCACTTGCCCCCCGCCGCACGCAGATATACGTCTGCAGTATGGCACGGCAAAATTACGTATATATATATATGTCCCCTTTAAGAAGCCGGCATTGTGGACGCGCGCGGCACGCGTGCCCACCGGGAGCTCCGTGACTTCAACCGCGGGTCCCGTGGACTCGATATCTGCGGGCATACCCACGATCGTGTCACGGTGAGGAAGAAGGGGGAAATGCTTATGTAAACAAGCATTTCCCAGTCTTCCTAGTGACAGGACAGTGTACACAGCTTCCTGTAATCAGAAGCAGTGATCACTGTCGTGTCACACACAGCCCATCCCCCTACAGTTAGAACACATCCCTAGGCACACTTAACCCCTTCAGCGCCGCCTAGTGGTTAACCCCTTCACTGCTAGTGTTATTTTCACAGTAATAAGTGCATTTTTATAGCACTGATCGCTGTAAAAAATAACAATGGTCCCAAAAATGTGTCAAAAGTGTCCAATGTGTCCGCCAAAATGTCGCAGTCACGATAAAAATCACCGCCATTACTAGTAAAAAAAATGGCATAATTCTATCCCCTAATTTGTAGACGTTATAACTTTTGCGCAAACCAGTCAACTTACACTTATTGCGATTTTACCAAAAATATGTAGAAGAATACGTATCAGCCTAAACTGAGGGAAAAAAATAGTTTTATATATTTTTGGGGGATATTTATTATAGCAAAAAGTGAAAAAGATTGAATTTTTTCAAAATTGACGCTCTATCTTTGTTTATAGCGTAAAAAATAAAAACCGCAGGTGATGAAATACCACCAAAAGAAAGCTCTATTTGTGAGAAAAAAGGACATACATTTTGTTTGGAGCCACATCGCACGACCGCGCAATTGTCAGTTAAAGCAACGCAGTGCCGAATCTCAAAAAGTGGCCTGGTCTTTTGACCAGTAAAATGGTCCGGGGCTTAAGTGGTTAAAGGAACCCATTTAGAAAATAAAAAACAAAACCTTTAAAACCCCTTTAAGCAGGTTATGGAATGCTGTCAATTTACATTTTAGGGAGTTTAGAGTTGCCTAATAACATTCCACAGACTTAGTACATTTGATGCACTGGCAATTAACTGTCTTCTATGACAGCGTTTAAAAAATCAATATAAAGGACACAATGCACTTGATGAACATTGACCAGTCATTTACAAACCCTATAGGACAGAATTCATCCATTAGGACACAAAATACACAAATAAGATTGATTAATACCATTTGCTTTGACTTTTTTACAGCAATATTGTTTCTTTTGCTGAAAAACATAATATAGTAGAAAGAAAAAAGGAAAGGCAGCTGAACCTCTGTAACCTTTAAATGGTAATTTTAGGTGTCTTTAATGCTAAAGGATAAGTTCACGTTTTTTTCCTACATTCCAGCTCCCATATTTACCAATATACCATTAACCACTTCAGCCCCAGACCATTTTGCTGGTCAATGACTGGGCCACTTTTTGCGATTTGGCACTGCGTCACTTTAACTGACAACTGCGCGGTCGTGCGACGTGGCTCCCAAACAAAATTGGCGTCCTTTCTTTTGGTGGTATTTGATCACCTCTGCGGTTTTTATTTTTTACGCTATAAACAAAAATAGAGCGACAATTTTGAAAAAAAAATGAATATTTTTTACTTTTTGCTATAATAAATATCCCCCAAAAATATATAAAAAAAAATATTTTTTTCCTCAGTTTAGGCCGATACGTATTCTTCTACAAATTTTTCGTTAAAAAAATCACAATAAACGTTTATTGATTGGTTTGCGCAAAAGTTATAGCGTTTACAAAATAGGGGATAGTTTTATGGCATTTTTTTTAATATACTAACTGTAGGGGGGGTGGGACTGACTAGGGGAAATTACTGATCGCTGTTCATACATTGTATTAACAGATGGTCAGGCATTTGTCCCCTGACAGGACCGGGAGCTGTGTGTTCACACACACAGCTCCCGGTCCTCGCTCTGTAACGAGCGATCGCGGGTGTCCGGCGGTGATCACACGCGCCCCTAGTGGCTGCTTCGCGAGGCGACGTATAGCTATGGGCTCTCGCACAGGGGAGCCGACCTGCCGCCATATAACTGCGGCGGCTGGTCGGCAAGTAGGTAATGTATCTCAGTTGCAGAAAAATAAAAGCTTTCTTTGATTTTTAGAACAAACCCTTGTTCTATCTCTTATGCCGCGTACACACGACCGTTATTCATGCCATTGAAAAAAAAAACAACGTTTTTCTTGACGTGATTCCTCTCAAACCTCTGTATCACTAAAGGTGATACTACTTATGTATACACTGTTATTATGGTTGGAAAATTCAATAAAAATCTATTAAAAATATCCCATAGTTTGAAGACAATATAACTTTTTTGCAAACCAATCAATATACACTTATTGGGATTTTTTTTACCAAAAATATGTAACAGAATACATACTGGCCTAAATTTATAAAGAAATGTGTTTTTGTTTTTTTTTCCTTTTTTTATTGGATGTGTTTTATAGCAAAAAGTAAAAAATATTATAATTTTTTTTCAAAATGTTGGTCTTTTTTTGTTTATAGTGCAAAAAAAACCGCAGAGGTGATCAAATACCACCCAAAAACGCTCTATTTGTGGGAAAAAAATGGCATACATTTTATTTGGCTATAGTGTCGCATGACCACGTAAATTATTAGTTAAAGGAACACAATCGCATATCATAAAAAATGAAAATGGCCTGGTTATGAACGGGGGTAAATATTCTGGAGCTGAAGTGGTTAAAGAGTGTAACCCTAATGCTGTGTACACACGCTGGGAATTTCCGACAGCAAATGTTCGATGGGAGCTTGTTGTCAGAAAATCTGACCGTGTGTAGGCTCCATCAGACATTTGTTGTCGGAATTTCCGACAACAAAAATTTAAGAGCTGGTTCTCAAATTTTCCGACAACAAAATCCATTCTCGTAAATTCCGATCGTGTGTAGACAATTCCGACGCACAAAATTACACGCATGCTCTGAATCAAGTACGAGACGGAAGCGCTCGGTCTGGTAAAACTAGCTTTCGTAATGTAGACAGGGGCGGACTGACCATTGAGTCACTCGGGCACTGCCCGAGGGCCCCATGCCACTAGGGGGCCCCATCCGGGTTGCCAGGCTCAGTAAAACCAGGGACAGTATGTAAAAATCTGTGTTTTTTTTAGATCTGTCCCTGATATGTCCGAAAATGACATGCTTTTAATGTGAATATCCCAAGATTTTAGCTGCCCGCCTCTGCACTACCTCCTGGCGTGGTGGTCATCTGTAAGCCAGAGGGGCCCCATAATCTTCTATTGCCCGGGGGCCCCATGAGTTGTCAGTCCGCCCCTGAATGTAGATAGCACATTCGTCACGCTGTAACGGACTGAAAAGCACGAGGCTGAAAAGCGTGAATCGTCTCTCACCAAACTTCTACTAACACGACTGGTATTGAACTTTTCCTTTAATAGTGCCGTAGTATGTCTTGTACGTCACCGCGTTCTTGAAATTCGGAATTTCCAACAACATTTGTGCGACCATGTGTATGCGAGACAAGTTTGAGCCAACATCCATCAGAAAAAAAATCCACGCTTTTGTTGGCGGAATGTCCGATCGTCTGTACACGGCATAAGAGTTGGTTGTTACATAGGGTGCCAAATGTTGTGTATCTATAGGCTCTGGCCCGGATTCACGTAGAGCGGCGCATCTTTAGACCGGCGTAGCGCATCTCATATGCGCTACGCCAACGTAAATCAGTGAGGCAAGAACAGTATTCACAAAGCACTCACTCCCAAACTTGCGCCGGCGTAACGTAAATTGGCCGGCGTAAGCCCGCCTAATTCAAAGTAGGAAGGTAGTGGGCGTGATCTATTATAATGAAGCGTGACCCCATGTAAATGAAGGGCCGAACGAACGGCGCATGCTCAGAATCACGTCGCATATACTCCTTAAGATACGACGGCTCAATGGCTACGACGTGAACGTAACCTACACCCAGCCCCATTTACGTACTACTTACGTAAACAACGTAAAATTCGCCGGCTGTTCCGTCGTCCATACCTTTGCATGGCCTGCGCCTCCTATAGGTGGAATAACTTTACGCCGGACGTACACCTTACGTAAACGTCGTAGATTACAGCGACGGGCGCAAGTACGTTCGTGAATCGGCGTATCTCGGTCATTTGCATATTCGACGTGTAAATCAATGGAAGCCCCCCTTGCGGCCAGCGTAAATATGCACCAAGGCTCCGACGGCGTAGGAGACTTACGTCGGTCGGATGGAGACAAAATTCAGGCGTATCTTATTTCAAGAATCAGGCGCATAGATACGACGGCGCATCCGTGCACTTACGCAGCGTATCAGAAGATACGTCGGCGTAAGTGCTTTCTGAATCCAGCCCTCTGATGATAAAAAAAGCTCTGACAATCTGCATGTTCCATAGTCCTTTTGAAACACTTATGTCACGCACCAATGTACCTTCTTACAAATTTCTGGGGGCTGCCCACCAGCTGATCACCCAGCTGAACTGCGTTGCAATCAGAATGACATTCCAGACATCTGTGGCAGGCCCATTTACATTGTATGTAAGTGTCTTTCGGCAGGGTTCCTCACAGGCAACCATGCAATAGCAACCTCCATTGTTATCATTAAATACAGAAATACTCTGAGATAAGAAAAGTCGAGTTTTCTTTTGAGGGTAAAAACACTATTCATACATACTTCTTTTGTCAGGTTATATTAATTGAGAAGACATATTTAAATGCATTTTAAATAAATTATAAAATCTTTAGAATGAGAAATGACCAAAAACATGGTTTGCTATGTGTATTTGGCATATAACTATAATATATAATGTATATTTTACGGCTGTAGTAGTATAAACTACCTAAAAAAAACAAACAGACATAATAATTAAGGTTACTGCACTAAAATAAACCTCAGAATGAAGTTGAGATGATAATCATGACAATAGAATGGAATGGATGAGTGATCCTGAAGAGCATGGGTCAAGAATGTGACAGATGTTGCCTGTGTCATGTAGATGAGTTGTCATCTAATTGGACCTTACTTGTGTCAAAAGAGATAATTCAGCAATAAATGAACACAGTAATGGCGTTCTCATACTTTGTCAGTAACGTCCTCACCATTTCTCCTTTTCAATACACTGGTGTGAAGATCTGTGGATGCTGCTTATTGAGAGACCTCTGAGAGGCATCCCTTTATCATAATAATTTCTTAATATCACTAGTAATGAATGTTTGTTTATGACACTTGACTTAATGAGCTCATGCTCTGCATTTAGCAAACATCAACAGGGACTAACAAAAATGAATGAACTTTGACCAGAACTGCATACTTCAAATCTGACTTGGTCTACAACAGTCTTAGTAGGCTGATATAAGTGGATATGTCCAGTGGGCAAGTTTAAGGAGATGTGGATAAAAAGTTAAACTAGTCATACACAGTACTGTGCAAAAGGTTTTAAGCAGGTGTGAAAAAATGCTGCAAATGAAGAATGCTTTCAAAAATATAAGTGTTAACAGTTTATTTTTATCAATTAACACAATGGAAAGTAAATGCATGGAAGAGAAATTCAAATCACATACATTTTGGATGTGATAACTAGGGTTGTCCCGATACCACTTTTTTAGGACCGAGTACATGTACCAATACTTTTTTTCATGTACTCGCCGATACCGATTACCGATATTTTTTTTTAAATGTAGCCATGTGTCACCAAATGCAGTCATGTGTCCCCAAATGCAGCCACGTGTCCCCAAATGCAGCCATGTATCCCCAAATGCAGCCTTGTGTCCCAAATGCAGCCATGTGTAGCCTTGTGTCCCCAAATGCAGCCATGTCCCCAAATGCAGCCTTGTGTCCCCAAATGCAGCCATGTCCCCAAATGCAGCCTTTTGTCCCCAAATGCAGCCATGTCCCCAAATGCAGCCTTGTCCCCAAATGCAGCCTTGTGTCCCCAAAGAGAAAGCCAAGCCCCCCCCCCCCGCCGTCTAGTTGATCAGTATGCGGGAACATAACAGCTTTCATTTGAAAAGCTGTGTGTTCCCCGCCGTGCATTGTCATATATAGCCACTTGTCCGGGCACTTTGATAGACAGATCACCCGTCCAATCCTGGGATGGCTGATCTGTCTATCAAAGTGCCCAGGGAAGGGCTATATATGACGACGCGCGGCGGGGAACACACAGCTATTCAAATGAAAGCTGTTATGTTCCCCGAGCGCTGACCAACTGAATGGCGGCGGCGGGGCTTGGCTTTCTCTTTGGGGACTAGACGGCGGCAGCAGCTCTCCTCTCCTCCATTAGTGACATACCCGAGGACTGCTCTGCTCCGCTCTCCGCCCCTCTCCGCCCCCTCTCCACCCGCTCTCCGCCCCTCTCGGGTGAAAAAAAGTATCAGGTGAAGCATCAGGAGCATTTGCGTGAGTTCAAGTACTCATGCAAATTCTCAGTATTGGTCCCAATACCGATACTAGTATCGGTATCGGGACAACCCTAGTGATAACCCTTTGCCTTCAAAACAGCATCAATTCTTCTGGGTGCACTTGCTTAGAGGTTTTGAAGGAACCTGGCAGGTAGGTTGTTCCAGACATCTTGGAGAACTAACCAGACATCTTCTGTGGATGTAAGCTACCTCAAATCCTTCTGTCTCTTCATGAAATTCCAGACAGACTCAATGATGTTGATATCAGGGCCAAAGCTTCACTTCCAGGATTCCTTGTTCTTTACGCTGAAGATAGTTCTTATAGTGGTTGTAAACACTTTACAACCACTTTAACCTACAGGTAAGCCTAGATTAAGGTGCTCGAAATATCTCATAAACCTCCACGGTTTAGGAGATATTTGCAAAAGAGACGGGCACCGATGTCTACGGAGCATGCGCAGTAGACAGTGGCGCAGGCGCACTGTAGAAACCTTTAGAAACGGCGATCGTGCCATTTCTAAAGGAGATTGTGCCGTGACTGGCGGCTCCTGCGCACATGCATAGTATAGATGCATAGTAGCCCATTTTTCTTTACCTTTGCAGAGAAACAAAGAGGAAGGAAAACCCATCAGGGTTTACTTCCTCTTTAATGACCATGGTTTTATGTTTGGGGTTATTGTCCTGCAGAATAAATTTTGGGCCAATCACACGGCTCCCTGATAGTATGGCACAATGGATAGGTATCTGCCTGTATTTTTCAGCATTAAGGAAACCATTGATCCTAACCAAATCTCCAACTCCATTTGCAGAAAGGCAGCCCCAAACTTGCAAGTAACCTCCACCATGCTTCACTGTTGCCTGCAGATACTTACTTCATATATCTGTAAGTGCATTTCGAGTTTTCATAAATACATAATCTAAATTCACTCTGTGTGGAGCGCCTGCACAGTGTGGTTGCTGCTTTTTATTTTTGTAGGATTACACACATAAATGTGGTTTTTGGTTAGTAATTACAATATGTTGAATTTACTTGATGAGAGTAAAAAAAAAAAATATGTTCATTTAGCCTTTATCATACTAAATGAAAACAAATATTTTTTTATATTCTGTACTACTACAATAATTAATCAATACCCCATGAAGGCAGCATATTGGTTTAGTGGTTAGCACTTCAGCCTTGCAGTGTTAGGGTCCTCACATTGAATCCTGACCAGGACACTGGTTGTAAATTTTACCCGTGCTAAATGTGGTTTTCCATACACATTCCAAAGACATGATGATAAGTTAATTAGCTCAGCTAAGTTTGCCCAAGATGGCTGCCTCACCTCTTACGTGCTTGGCATTCCCAGGGATTAAATGCTATTGAAACATAAGTTAATTATAGTTGAAGACCAAGACAGGGCAACTACAGCTCTTCCTCACACACTCTGTACCACCTCACCTGGAAATTCAGCACTGCAAAGGGCTATTTGAGTCAGCTCTGTGTAGGACTCTGTAACGGAACCCCAAATGGGATAGTGGTTAACCCAAGACAGCTATCGACACCCAACAGTCAGGCAAACGAACCCCAATAACGAGACACACAGCTCTGTTTGAGGTTCCACACGAATAGACTCTTTATTGAGAAAACCAGGCTCTTATATACAGTTAGGATACTGCAGTCCAAATGAACAATGACCCAACTCCACCCACAACATCACACAATGAGCCCAAATACACATCTTTTTGGTAGACATCATGACTCCGGCTCCTGATCTAATTTACATGAGCTAATTAACTACAGCTGATGTCTCAGACACATGCCCTTTAGACTGTCTGTTAACTTGCAATACACATTTATCACAGGACTCCTTCACACAATACAGGGTCAATTAGCACAAGCCACAATGACAGATCCTCAGAAGCCATCCTAGATTCATTTACATCACAACAGACAGACGGGCGGCTGAGTTGATGACATTAACACCTAACAGTATGTGTCCCCACATTAACCTGTTGAGTTCAGAATCAACAAACAGCAACCAGTTCTCCACAGATATCCTAGAATATATTGTGGATAATTACATAATAGTCCCATCTCAGGTAGTCCAAGATATATTCTGACTGTCCATTATTTTCTGGCTCATGCTTTCTAAGAGCTTCTGGGTCCCACGGGCCCTCCCGTTACATGTCTCCCCTTTCGGCAGGAGACTAACACAGAAGGAGACCCCAGACGGGTTGACTCCGAAGTTAGTCCATAGTTCCATTCCTCTAATGCCTGGACAACCCATCAGCATTGCCATTTTGCTTACCGGGTCGGTAGCTGATGGTGAAGTTGTAAGGTTGCAGGGTGCATAATGGTATTCAGTTCTGGAACAGTCACTTGCTTTGCTCTCTCAATGGCACCCAAAACTTGTTGCCGATGCTCTTGGGAGAGATAAGGCACAACCTGGATGCAAATCCCATTTAACCTTTTGACAATTCCAGCCTGTTTGTGCATTTCAATGTTCAAGCCACGGGACATCTCATAATACATGACGTAGTGTCGTTGCATCTCCGATTTCTCACTGGCCAACTTGTCACATAACAATTTTAGACTGTGATATTGTGCCTGATCTAAGGTACATGTCAGGGAAATTAGTCTTACCTGGGTCTCAGCAGCAAGTGGGTTAGTTCCAGCAGCACGGGTCTGGGCACAGGTAGTCACTGGGTTGGCTTCAGCGGGGCACATCGGGGCGTAAGCAGAAATGAGGGGGGCCAAATCATTCCCCAGTAGTACATCCGCTGGCAAATCCTTCATCACCCCCACATTCACGTGTCCCGAACCAACCCCCCAATCCAGGTGAACACGGGCAACGGGTAGCCGGAAAACGGTGCTTCTCGCTACTCTTACGGCTACAGTGTCTCCTGTCTGTTGGCTCTCTTGGATGAGGTCCTTTTGTAGTAGGGTCATGGTGGCGCCAGTATCACGTAGCCTATTGGCTACCTTTCCATTGACCCAGACAGTCTGCCTGTGTTGCTGCCTGTTGTCCTGGTTAGCTGCTTGTATTGGATCTGCCTCGTGCAGGACGCCCCAATGTTCTTCCTCTTCAACGCATTGGGCCGCAGGCATGGATGTGCGGGGTTCCCCCTTGCTGGCTGTTTCCATGACTGTGACTGCCTGGCTGGATTGAACAGACAGTCTAGCTTTTTGTGCCCTAGCTGTTTACATCCAAAACACCTGATGGGTTGTGAGTAGTCCTGGGAGTTGAACCTGGGCTGCTGAGAATAAGTGGCCGCTGGAAGTGGTGCTGTAGGTGCTGTCGGGTGCCGCCGATCGATATTCCACCCGAGCTGTTGTCTTGACCACAGGGTTATCCAGTTTGCGGGCATCTGTGTATTCGTCCGCCAGGCGAGCTGCTTCCGGCAAGGAGAAAGATTTTCGGTCCCGGACCCACTCTCTGACTTCCAGGGACAGTTTGTCAAAGAAGTGCAGAATCTCTTTGCTGTAGCCAATTTGCGTCCACAGCCGCTATAACTCAGTCTATGATCTCCAGTGGAGGGTTAGGACCATAATGTGCCAGTCTTAGTTTAACAGCCTGATCAAAACTTGCCTCCTCGGGTGTCCTGTCTGTTACGCTGGGCATTTCCGTTATGTTGGGTCTTTCAGCTCCATCCATTTCAAATTGTTCTGCAATCATGTCCCTCTTCTTACAGGTGTTGGCCACTCTGTCCCGGTTCTCCAGTAAGTCCTTGAGGGAAGAGAGCTTAAGCCATTCCTACTGTGTCTCCATTGTCCTGTGTCCTCTTGTAGCTGTCCTTTAAGGCTGTGGAATCATCCCACTGCTTGCCAACAATTGTAACGGAACCCCAAATGGGACAGGGGTTAAAGCCGCTTAAGATATTCCATTCCCAAACCCAAGACAGCTATCGACACTCCACAGTCAGGCAAACGAACCGCAATAACGAGACACACAGCTCTGTTTGAGGTTCCACACGAATAGACCCTTTATTGAGAAAATCAGGCTCTTATATACAGTTAGGATACTGCAGTCCAAATGAACAATGACCCAACTCCACCCACAACATCACACAATGAGCCCCAATACACATCTTTTTGGTAGACATCATGACGCTGGCTCCTGATCTAATTTACATGAGCTAATTAACTACAGCTGATGTCTCAGACACATGGCCTTTAGTCTGTCTGTTAACTTGCAATACACATTTATCACAGGACCCCTTCACACAATACAGGGTCAATTAGCACAAGCCACAATGACAGATCCTCAGAAGCCATCCTAGATTCATTTACATCACAACAGACAGACATGTTGCTGAGTTGATGACATTAACACCTAACAGTATGTGTCCCCACATTATGAATGAGTCACTTTTTCAATTAACCTTTTGAGTTCAGAATCAACAAACAGCAACCAGTTCTCCACAGATATCTTGGAATATATTGTGGATAATAATTACATAATAGTCCCATCTCAGGTAGTCCAAGATATATTCTGACTGTCCATTATTTTCTGGCTCATGCTTTCTAAGAGCTTCTGGGTCCCACGGGCCCTCCCGTTACAGACTCCAACTCAGCAGCTCTGAGGTTTTCTGTTCCCATACCCCTTACTCACTGAGCCCCACCCCAGCTGGCATTTATAAGAGCACTAACTTTGCCCATTACATAACTAGAGGAGGGATTTTTCTAAAAGGGAATTGAACGCCTGCTTACTATTTTACCATTACCATGCCATGGAGAGCTTCGTAACATTTGTTGTTTGCCTCCTAACCCTCTAGTATTAAATCTATGGGTGATAGCAAGAGGTGTTGTCTTTGAGGTTAAGTTTTTTTTTGTGTCACCAGGATGTTACCCCTAAGCTTTTCTGGGCCAAATCCTAAAGCCCTAGGCTTTGGCTTCTGTCTTATCTCCTTGATGGCATTGTGGATTTCACTCCACCCCACCGCCATCCACACTTACAAACTAAATGCAGTAAAAGGCAGCCACCACATACCAGAAGGATCACTAGTGTCCATGCTTATTCTGTAGGATATTCACAAACATGACTTTGAAAGTCCCTGACCTAAGACCACCCATATACTGTATTTCATCCACTAGGGCTTAATTATATAGATCTCTATGAATAAGCTACTTTTTATGAAAGTGGTTGTTAACCCACTTCTTTCAAATCCTCCCACCCCCTCTGTACCATAATAATAAGTGTCCCTGTGCCTGCGTATTGTAAAAAATCTGCCGGATTGTACATATATAAGCTCGGCTCCCGGCGCTCAGCTAACTTGTCAGCTCTCCTCTCTCTCGGCTCACAGTTCCAGTTGGTGGGGCCGAAGCCCTCCCACTGATGTCAGCTGGAGAGAGAGCCAACAGTCAGATGAGCGCCGGGGAGCTGTGGTCATGAAGGTACAGATCGTCAGATTTTTTAAATTACACAGGCACAGGGACACAACTATGCAGAAAAATGGCAGCAGGTGCTGTGGAGTCAAAATGTGAAATATTTGGCTGTAGCAAGAGGGAGTTTGTTCCCCCAAAGGGCTGGAGAGTGGTACACAAATTTGTGTCTGCAGGCAATAGTGAAGCATTGTGGAGGTTCCTTGCAAGTTTGGGGATGCATTTCTGGAAATGGAGTTGGAGATTTTTTTCAGGATTTATGGTTTCCTAAATTCTGGGAAATATAGGTGAATAATTATCCATCATGCCATTCCATCAGGGAGGTGTGTGATTAGCCCCAAATTTACTCTGCAGTAGGACAACGACAAACATACAGCCAATGTCATTAGGAACTATCTTCGGTGTAAAGAACAAGGAGTCCTGGAACTGATGGTATAGCCCCCACACAGCCCTGATCTTAACATCATCGAGTCTATCTGGGATTACATAAAGAGACAGCAGGATCTGAGGCAGCTTACATCCACAGTACATCTGTGGTTAGTTCTCCAGGATGTTTGCAAGTGTACCTAGAAGAAATGAGGCTGTTTTGAAGGCAAAGGGAGGTCACACTAAATATTAGTTTGATTTTTATTTCTCTCCTGTTCCTTTACTTTCTATTGTGTTAATTAATAAAAAATAAATGATTACATTACTGAACATCATAGAGTGTTGTTGCTAAAAAAGGTAAGGTCACTGATCCTTTGTACACAGGGAAGGCAGGATAGTTAGGGCACACTTTTAAGAGTAGTTTTTGTTAAAGTGGAACTTTACCATTCGTGATGAGTTTTCTGCTCTCCACCCCACCCCCTCCGCTACATAGCTATGCTTTTTTTCTTCCTCCTTTTATTTGTTTATTTTTTCATGAAGACTGATTCCAACCCCTCTTCTGTCATTCGCCTAGGCAAATTATGTCAATACTCCCTGGTCCATCTCTGGAAATGTGACATGCATATCCTGAGATGGCGCCAGGAGCATCCATTCATTAAAGTAGGTGGGAACGGTCTAGCGGCGTGTCAGTGGGAGGAGTGCCTGTGCCTCCCAATGACTTCCCGGAAGAAAATGCTTGTGAGGAACCCAAGTTCTGGCTACAGAGTAGGGGATCACAGTGGGACAACACTGGATCTGCACGTATTCTTCCTGTGCAGAACACCGCATCAGGTAGGTAGGGGAGGGAAACAAATTGTTTAGGGGTTGGGTAAATCTACGCTTTGAGCTTTACTATTTTATTATGTAATAATAAGGCATTCAATATTCCTTTTGTTAACATTTTGTTAAAATATAAAGTATTGATTACAACATTTTTTTATTCTATGTCACAGCCTACATGTTGATTGAGTGCGTGATTAATGGCATTCAGACATTGAATCTCATCACTGTATAAACAACACTACAAGGGAATATTTTTTGTCCTGAGCAACAGTTACTTTGGCTAGATAATTATAGGAATTGTGCGTAATGGACCCTAGAAACTATTGTTAATAAATCCTATTATATTGCTACACTAGTTCTTGACATGCAGTGAACTCTTTATTTTTTCAAGTTTTATGCCAATTTCCATTTTTGTGATGCCTTGGGAGGGACACCTGTCGCCTGAAGCTTCAAAAACAATTGTTTTTTTACACCT
Source organism: Rana temporaria (assembly GCF_905171775.1). Taxonomy (NCBI): domain Eukaryota; kingdom Metazoa; phylum Chordata; class Amphibia; order Anura; family Ranidae; genus Rana; species Rana temporaria. The sequence goes on from NC_053489.1 coordinate 96,693,467, forward strand.
ATCCATTACAGTACTACTTAGCCAGTCTCCACATGACAAAGGAGTTTGACACACTTTGAAACAACAGTGCTGGTTAAGTTACCCATGCAGTCAGGTGCTTGGCTAAGATTAAGAGTGAGATAAACACTGGCTTCAGTTGCTCTCTGTAGCATCTTCCTCTGAGGTGCTGAACTGGTTAACAGCTATTCCACAAAGAGGAGGGAGCTGCTGGGCAGGAGGAGTTCAATAGACCGAGTCCGGCAGCAATGCACTGTGGGAACTGCAGTCCAGAGACTCTACAGTGTAATCAAGATATTTTTTAACTGTATTTGCTAAAGATTGTCAGGAGGAGGGAAAACAGCTGCATTTTCTCAAGCTGTTGAGGACACGACTTGCTTTTGTCACAAAGGAGACCGGAGAGTGCACATTGATCCAGTGAGTACCACCCTTGCTGTATATCAGTGACTTGAGAGGGAACGGGAGTGCTGAGTTCGAGGGTGCCAACAGCCAGGGTCAATTGGGTGCAGAGCAAAGAGTCGACTAATCACTGTGTGTGACCAGATGGTGAGCTGCAATATTGCTGGGACTGGTGAGCTGCTGCTATGGGCATTTACTATTTGCTGCTAGAAAGTCTGAGCTCCTTAGGAACCATACAGCCCATGACCATACAACCATCTAGTAGCCTTATTGCTGGCTGCAGGCTTGACTGATACTATTCTTATGTGCACTAATGGTGCAAGTGGGCCCCAACACTAGCCAACTGAAGCATTAGGACTAAAGACTGTCCCTTTACAGCTGCTACACAGAGACCTTCACCTATTATTTATACTAAGAGGTCTCAGGGGACATTTCACCAATCTCTAGCTATTCTCCTAGAGTGCAATTTGGACTAGTTATAGCTTATATGCTGTTTATTGATGACTTTGCTGATTCATGAGTTAATGTCAGTCTGTCGGTTCAGAACTCTATTTTAAGTTACCTTGGCATTGTGATTTTACTGTCTAGCAGATGTTTCTAAACATGTTCTCATTTATTCGCAAACCACCATTTATTCTAACACGCACCAATACATTGTTCATTTACCACTAAACAGTCTTGTGTATAATTCCTGGTACAGCCAAGTTAAAGGTATCTATACTCATGTTCTTATAACTGCTTGCAATAACTTTCATTCAACCAGGTGTGTCAGAGGAGCTGAGGTTGGAGGAGGTTGGTTCTTGGAGGAAAAGAATAAAGGACCCAAATTACTAAGTAGCTTCTGCAGGAGTAGTGCTACTCTTGGTTCATGGGGATGATGATAATGATGAATGACTTACATGAGTCATTTTAATTGTCAACTGTAGAGTATGCAGTGTGGAACGATTCAAGTCCAGTAACTAAAAATAAATCCTGTTCAGCCACTCTCCTTATCCAGGCCCACCATCAAAGTCCTTGACCTCCACAGCAGAAGTGAAAACAGACAGTGAAGGAACAGCAGCCCATTGATAAGGTCATCTGACTGCTCACAACCATCAGCAAAGTCGCTGTCAGCACATATGCACTATAGCAGATTCTGAATGGCTTCTAGTGCCATCTCCTAGACTAGTAGGTTTATATAATCACAACTTCTGACACTTGTACCATTTTTAACAAATACATACTGTTTTTTATATATCTTTCCAAAGTTTTATCTTAATCATGATGTGGCGAGTTCCCATTCTATACCTGGGCGACCTATCTGACTTTAGAGACCAATAGCTGAAGTCAGAATTTATGTAAGTGAAAGCTACAGAGACTGTATCTACATCATGCTTTCTATGGGCCAGATTCACGTAGAATTCCGGCGGCGTAACATTTAATGGGCAAGTGCTTGATTCACAAAGCACTTGCCTGTAAACTTGCGGCGGCGTAGCGTAAATCCGTCTGGCGCAAGCCCGCCTAATTCAAATGGGGCGTGTATCATTTAAATTAGGCGCGTTCCCGCGCCGAACGTACTGCGCATGCGCCGTCCCTAAAATTTCCCGACGTGCATTGCGCTAAATGACGTCGCAAGGACGTCATTGGTTTCAACGTTAACAAAAATGGTGTCCAGCGCCATTCACGGACAACTTACGCAAACGACGTTAAATTTTAAATTTCGACGTGGGAACGACGGCCATACTTAACATTGGCTAAGCCACCTAGGAGGCATGTTTATCTTTACGTCGCATATCTCGTATGCAAACGGCGTAAATTTACTGCGACGGGCAAGCATACGTTCGTGAATCGGCGTAACGACTCATTTGCATATTCTACGCCGACCGCAATGGAATCGCCACCTAGCGGCCGGCCTAGAATTGCAGCCTAAGATCCGACGGTGTAAGTCACTTACACCTGTCGGATCTTAGGGAGATCTATGCGTAACCTGATTCTATGAATCAGGCGCATAGATACGACCGGCTGGATTCGGAGATACGACGGCCTATCAGGAGATACGCCGTCGTATCTTCTTTATGAATCTGGCCCTATGTTTTTAAAACACAACCTAAATTTGTTTTCTCCTACTGTCAGGAAGATATTTAAGTCATTGCTAAATTATGGTTACAAAGTCATAAATATGCCTCAATGCTATCTTGACACATATACAACTCGTGACTGGCCTAAGTCACTGGATGTCTTTGCAAAGGTCCATAGACCCATCTATCAATGGCTGGCAAGAGTTACAACTGAGGCCCCGTACACACGACCAAGTTTCTCGGCAGAATTCAGCCAGAAACTCGGTTCAGAGCTGAATTCTGCCGAGAAACCCGGCCGTGTGTACACTTTCGGCCGAGGAAGCCGACGAGGACCTCGGCGAGGAAATAGAGAACATGCTCTCTATTTCCTCGTTGTTCTATGGGAGAACTCGGCCCGCCGAGCTCCTCGGCGGCTCCAGGACTGAACACGCCGAGGAACTCAATGTGTTTGGCACGTCGAGTTCCTCGTCCGTGTGTACGGGGCCTTAGGCCATATCCAAATATCAAGCCATGGGAACAGATGGCTGCCGTCTATTTTGTCATGGTCGATGAGTATAGGAGAGATCTGTACAATAGTCTTTATGTGCACGTATGTTTTTTTCCATTTCAGGTGCAAACTGAGAATTGCATGCCAATTAAAACTTCTAATATATGCAATGTACACCGTAGGATGTACCATGGAACGTGAACATTGCAATACATTACAACAATTAAGACAACTCTGAAACATAACTGCTTAAAAATAGACATGGGTCCTATCGTCTTGTCTTACACATGATTTCTTGTGGTAATTTACATTTTTTTGCAGGTAATGATAACATACTAAAGTACTTTTAACTATCTTCATTTTACAATAGCCCTTAATAGTAATTTAAAAGCTCAAGAGCCAAGTTTTTAATGACAGTAAGTGCAAGGCAAATGTCATGGGCATAGTCAAAAAATTAGAATCAGAATTGTTTAATAAGCTTATGCTGTGATCTCAGAAGCTGAAATCACCTACAAAAGTGCAGAAGTCAATTAAAGCAGCTGCTCATTTATACTCATTTTGTTAATGTTTCTGTAACAGATACATGGTGTTTAAAAGAGTAATAAGGTCAATGCAACCGAAATTTTAGCTAAAGTAATGAGGCTCTATATTCAAACTTACTGGCTGGCAATGTTCAACCAATTGGAAAGTTGGCAAGATACATTCAACATTGGCCGAATGTAAGTACCCTTAATGATTGGCTGTTAAGGAATAAGAGCACTGAGGGATTAGTTCCCCAATCACTTTGGGGTTGATTTACTAAAACTGGAGAGTGCACAATTTGGTACAGCTCTGCATAGACGCCAATCAGCTTCCAGGTTTTTTGTCAAAGCTTATGGCACGGCTGGGCGAAACAACGTTATGTTACGTCGCTTCGCCCTGCTCGCCCCTGGAACCAATGCGAGTGCCCGGCGGGCGTGATGACCCACAAGCACCCACGATTGCTCGTGACACAGCGAGGACCGGGAACTGTGTGTGTAAACACACAGATCCCGGTTCTTTCAGGGGAGAAATTACTGATAATGTGTTCATACAAAGTATGAACAGCGATCTGTCATCTCCCCTAGTAAGTCCTATCCCCCCTTCAGTTAAAACACAGAGAGGGAACACAGTTAACCACTTGATCACCCCCTAGTGTTAACCCCTTCCCTGCCAGTGAAATTTTTACAACAATGATCGCTGTAAAATTGTCAATGTTCCCAAAAATTTGTCAAAAGTGTTTCCGATCTGTCTGCCATAATGTTGCAGTCCCGATAAAAATCACAGATGGCCACCATTACTAGTAAAAAATATGTAGAAGAATACACATCGGCCTAAACTGAGGACATTCTTTTTTTAAAACGTGGGATATTTTTTATGGCAAAAATAAAAGATATTGGCCCAGATTCTCAAAAGAGATACGACGGCGCATCTCCAGATACGCCGTCGTATCTCTGCCTAGCGCCGTCGTATCTATGCGACTGATTCTTAGAATCAGTTACGCATAGATATCCCTTAGATCCGAGAGGCATAAGTCTCTTACGCCATCGGATCTTAACTGCAATTTTTTTTTGCCTGCTAGGTTGCGCTTCCGTCGATTTCCCCGTCGAGTATGCAAATTAGCTAGATACGCAAATTCCCGAACGTACGCGCGGCCGACGCAGTAAAGTTACGACGTTTACATTAGGCTTTTCCCGGCGTAAAGTTGCCCCTGGGTCTATGAGGCGCAGTCAATGTTAAGTATGGCCGTCGTTCCCGCGTCGAAAATTTAAAAAGTTACGTCGTTTGCGTAAGTCGTCCGTGAATGGTGCTGGACGTAATTTACGTCCACGTCAAAACCAATGACATCCTTGCGACGTCATTTAGAGCAATGCACGCTGGGATTTTTTAGGGACGGCGCATGCACAGTTCGTTCGGCGCGGGGACGCGCTTCATTTAAATGATACACGCCCCCTACCTGCCGAATTTGAATTCCGCCGGGTAATTTACGTTACGCCGCCGCAACTTTACACGCAAGTGCTTTGTAAATAAAATACACATACATTTTGTTATACTTATCTAAAATGTATAATATAGGCTATGATTATATCTTTGGATCTTGGGTGGCAGGGGTCTATAGACAGGAGATGACAAGCATTGATTGCCTGTAAACATCTAATAATATGCGTCTAGTGTGTATGGGTATCAGATGACATATAGTATCTTACAAAAGTGAGTACACCCTGAAAACACTGAAGAAATGACACTTTGCTACAATGTAAAGTAGTGAGTGTACAGCTTGTATAACAGTGTAAATGGTTCTCAACTCCTATCCTCGTGACCCACTAACAGGCTAGGTTTGCAAGATAACTGAAATACATACAGGTGATATCATTTGCTGCTCAGTGATTTCAGTATTCTGCATCTCCCCAAGGTAATACTTAAAATCTGGCCTGTTAGTGGGTCCTGAGTACAGGGGTTGAGAACCACTGCTCTACATAAAGATGACCAAGGCTATAAGAAGACCCTCAAACAGAGCTACAGCACATGGCCAAGACTATACAGCAGTTTAACAGGACAGGTTCCTCTCAGAACAGTTTTGCCATGGTCGACCAAAGAAGTTGATTGCACATGCGTCATATCCAGAGGTTGTCTTTGTGAAATAAACGTATAAGTGCTGTCAGCATTGGTGCATAGGTTGAAGGGGTGGGGGGGGGGGGGGTCAGCCTGTCAGTGGTCAGATCAATGCGCCGCACACTGCATCAAATTGGTCTGCATGGCTGTCATCCCAGAAGAAAGCCTCTTCTAAAGATGATGCACAAGAAAGACTGCAAACAGTTTGCTTAAGACAAGCAGACTAAGGACATGGATTACTAGAACCATGTCCTGTGGTCTGATGAGACCAAGATAAACTTATTTGGTTCAGATGGTGTAAAGCATGTGTGGCGGCAACCAGGTGAGGAGTACAAAGACAAGTGTGTCTTGCCTACAGTCAAGCATTGTGGTGGGAGTGTCATGGTCTGGGACTGCATGAGTGCTGCCAGCACTGGGGAGCTACAGTTCATTGAGGGAACCATGAATGCCAACATGTACTGTGACATACTGACACCGAGCATGATTGCCTCCTTTCGATGACTGGGCCACAGGGCACTATTCCAACATGATAACTTCCCCAAACACACCTCCACTGCTTTGCTAAAGAAGCTGAGGGTAAAGGTGATGGACTGGCCAAGCATGTCTCCAGACCTAAACCCTATTGAGCATCTGTGGGGCATTCTCAAACGGAAGGTGGAGGAGGGCAAGGTCTCTAACATTCACCAGCTCCGTGATATCATCATGGAGGAGTGGAAGAGGACTCCAGTGGCAACCTGTGAAGCTCTGGTGAACTCCATGCCCAAGAGAGTTAAGGCAGTGCTGGAAAATAATGGTGGCCACACAAATATTGACACTTTGGGCCCAATTTGGACATTTTCACTTAGGGGTGCAGTCACTTTTGTTGGCAGCGGTTTATACATTAATGGCTGTGTGTTGAGTTATTTTGAGGGGACAGCAAATTTACACTGTTATACAAGCTGTACACTCACTACTTTACATTGTAGCAGTGTCATTTCTTCAATGTTTTCACATGAAAAGATATATTAAAATATTTACAAAAACGTGAGGGGTGTACTCACTTTTGTGAGATACATTCTGTCTGCCTAAAGGTTATTACCTTTAAAACACATGAACTTTGTGTGTATATGCAGGGGTGTTGCAAAGACTCAAAATAAAATAACAATGACTGTAAGGGCTGGTTTATACTAGCGCAATTTCAGATGCGACTTGTGTTGCACAGAAAATTATGACAATGGAAATCACATTGATTTCAGTGGTGCATGTTCACTTCAATGCATTGCAACTGCAATGTGACTTTGGGGAAGGTACATGTGCTACTTTGGTTTGATGCAGCATGATTTTGTGCCCCACTGGCTTCAATGGCAAAGCACCAAAAACGCAAACACAAATTGTGCCACCTCTCTTACACTATGCCACGTCACATGTCCTCACCAAAGGGGGGGAATGACAATGGATGTACTTCAGGCAGGGCTGTATCCTGGCCTAGGCCAAAAAGGCCTAGGCCTAGGGCAACACGTTGCAGGGGGGCAGCACGGAAAGAGTCCCCGCCGGCTTGCGCTATTGGTGTAGCACTGTTAGTATAGCACCAGTCTTATGGGGTGGACTGGGCAGAGAGGCAAGCATCCTGCAACTGTAGGGGGGGCGGAGCTTCTAATTTTGACTGTCCTATCATCCTGGACGACAAACCTTCCTCACTGTGCTACATATTTTCTGCTGTACCATTGGCATGGTTATATCTTTTTAGTCCTCTCCATAAAATTATCAGAATTTTGGGCCAGATTCACAAAGGGGATACGACGGCGTATCTCTTGATACGCCGTCGTATCTCTGTTTCTATCTATGCGACTGATTCATAGAATCAGTTACGCATAGATATCCCTAAGATCCGACAGGTGTAATTGTTTTACACTGTCGGATCTTAGGATGCAGTACCGCGGCCGCCGCTGGGGGGAGTTTGCGTCATAAACCAGCATCGGGTATGCAAATTAGGAGTTAATTACGGTAGTGCCCTTTTTTGAGGCTGATGGGTAATTACGGTAGTGCCTTTTTTTGAGGCGGATGGGTAATTACGGTAGTGCCCTTTTTTGAGGCTGATGGGTAATTACGGTAGTGCCCTTTTTTTAGACTGATGGGTAATTACGGTAGTGCCCTTTTTTTTAGGCTGATGGGTAATTACGGTAGTGCCCTTTTTTGAGGCTGATGGGTAATTACGGTAGTGCCCTTTTTTGAGGCTGATGGGTAATTACGGTAGTGCCCTTTTTTTAGGCTGAGGGGTAATTACGGTAGTGCCCTTTTTTGAGGCTGATGGGTAATTACGGTAGTGCCCTTTTTTGAGGCTGATGGGTAATTACGGTAGTGCCCTTTTTTTAGGTTGAGGGGTAATTACGGTAGTGCCCTTTTTTGAGGCTGATGGGTAATTACGGTAGTGCCCTTTTTTGAGGCTGATGGGTAATTACGGTAGTGCCCTTTTTCGAGGCTGATGGGTAATTACGGTAGTGCCCTTTTTTTAGACTGATGGGTAATTACGGTAGTGCCCTTTTTTTAGGCTGATGGGTAATTACGGTAGTGCCCTTTTTTGAGGCTGATGGGTAATTACGGAGTGCCCTTTTTTGAGGCTGATGGGTAATTACGGTAGTGCCCTTTTTTGAGGCTGATGAGTAATTACGGTAGTGCCCTTTTTCGAGGCTGATGGGTAATTACGGTAGTGCCCTTTTTTTAGACTGATGGGTAATTACGGTAGTGCCCTTTTTTGAGGCGGATGGGTAATTACGGTAGTGCCCTTTTTTGAGGCTGATGGGTAATTACGGTAGTGCCCTTTTTTGAGGCTGATGGGTAATGACGGTAGTGCCCTTTTTTTAGACTGATGGGTAATTACGATAGTGCCCTTTTTTGAGGCTGATGGGTAATTACGATAGTGCCGTTTTTTGAGGCTGATGGGTAATTACGGTAGTGCCCTTTATTGAGGCTGATGGGTAATTACGGTAGTGCCCTTTTTTTAGACTGATGGGTAATTACGGTAGTGCCCTTTTTTGAGGCGGATGGGTAATTACGGTAGTGCCCTTTTTTGAGGCTGATGGGTAATTACGATAGTGCCCTTTTTTGAGGCTGATGGGTAATTACGGTAGTGCCCTTTTTTTAGACTGATGGGTAATTACGATAGTGCCCTTTTTTGAGGCTGATGGGTAATTACGGTAGTGCCATTTTTTGAGGCTGATGGGTAATTACGGTAGTGCCCTTTATTGAGGCTGATGGGTAATTACGGTAGTGCCCTTTTTTTAGACTGATGGGTAATTACGGTAGTGCCTTTTTTTGAGGCCGATGGGTAATTACGGTAGTGCCCTTTTTTGAGGCTGATGGGTAATTACGGTAGTGCCCTTTTTTGAGGCTGATGGGTAATTACGGTAGTGCCCTTTTTTTAGACTGATGGGTAATTACGGTAGTGCCCTTTTTTGAGGCTGATGGGTAATTACGGTAGTGCCCTTTTTCGAGGCTGATGGGTAATTACGGTAGTGCCCTTTTTTAGGCTGATGGGTAATTACGGTAGTGCCCTTTTTTGAGGCTGATGGGTAATTACGGTAGTGCCCTTTTTTTAGACTGAAGGGTAATTACGGCAGTGCCCTTTTTTTAGGCTGATGGGTAATTACGGTAGTGCCCTTTTTTGAGGCTGATTTCAGTGGTGCATGTTCACTTCAATGCATTGCAACTGCAATGTGACTTTGGGGAAGGTACATGTGCTACTTTGGTTTGATGCAGCATGATTTTGTGCCCCACTGGCTTCAATGGCAAAGCACCAAAAACGCAAACACAAATTGTGCCACCTCTCTTACACTATGCCACGTCACATGTCCTCACCAAAGGGGGGGAATGACAATGGATGTACTTCAGGCAGGGCTGTATCCTGGCATAGGCCAAAAAGGCCTAGGCCTAGGGCAACACGTTGCAGGGGGGCAGCACGGAAAGAGTCCCCGCCGGCTTGCGCTATTGGTGTAGCACTGTTAGTATAGCACCAGTCTTATGGGTCGGACTGGGCAGAGAGGCAAGCATCCTGCAACTGTAGGGGGGGCGGAGCTTCTAATTTTGACTGTCCTATCATCCTGGACGACAAACCTTCCTCACTGTGCTACATATTTTCTGCTGTACCATTGGCATGGTTATATCTTTTTAGTCCTCTCCATAAAATTATCAGAATTTTGGGCCAGATTCACAAAGGGGATACGACGGCGTATCTCTTGATACGCCGTCGTATCTCTGTTTCTATCTATGCGACTGATTCATAGAATCAGTTACGCATAGATATCCAGAAGATCCGACAGGTGTAATTGTTTTACACTGTCGGATCTTAGGATGCAGTACCGCGGCCGCCGCTGGGGGGAGTTTGCGTCATAAACCAGCATCGGGTATGCAAATTAGGAGTTAATTACGGTAGTGCCCTTTTTGAGGCTGATGGGTAATTACGGTAGTGCCCTTTTTTGAGGCGGATGGGTAATTACAGTAGTGCCCTTTTTTGAGGCGGATGGGTAATTACGGTAGTGCCCTTTTTTTAGACTGATGGGTAATTACGGTAGTGCCCTTTTTTTAGGCTGATGGGTAATTACGGTAGTGCCCTTTTTTGAGGCTGATGGGTAATTACGGTAGTGCCCTTTTTTGAGGCTGATGGGTAATTACGGTAGTGCCCTTTTTTTAGGCTGAGGGGTAATTACGGTAGTGCCCTTTTTTGAGGCTGATGGGTAATTACGGTAGTGCCCTTTTTTGAGGCTGATGGGTAATTACGGTAGTGCCCTTTTTCGAGGCTGATGGGTAATTACGGTAGTGCCCTTTTTTTAGACTGATGGGTAATTACGGTAGTGCCCTTTTTTGAGGCGGATGGGTAATTACGGTAGTGCCCTTTTTTTTAGGCTGAGGGGTAATTACGGTAGTGCCCTTTTTTGAGGCTGATGGGTAATTACGGTAGTGCCCTTTTTTGAGGCTGATGGGTAATTACGGTAGTGCGCTTTTTTGAGGCTGATGGGTAATTACGGTAGTGCCCTTTTTTGAGGCTGATGGGTAATTACGGTAGTGCCCTTTTTTTTAGGCTGAGGGGTAATTACGGTAGTGCCCTTTTTTGAGGCTGATGGGTAATTACGGTAGTGCCCTTTTTTGAGGCTGATGGGTAATTACGGTAGTGCCCTTTTTCGAGGCTGATGGGTAATTACGGTAGTGCCCTTTTTTTAGACTGATGGGTAATTACGGTAGTGCCCTTTTTTGAGGCTGATGGGTAATTACGGTAGTGCCCTTTTTTGAGGCTGATGGGTAATTACGGTAGTGCCCTTTTTTGAGGCTGATGGGTAATTACGGTAGTGCCCTTTTTTTAGGCTGATGGGTAATTACGGTAGTGCCCTTTTTTGAGGCTGATGGGTAATTACGGTAGTGCCCTTTTTTGAGGCTGATGGGTAATTACAGTAGTGCCCTTTTTCGAGGCTGATGGGTAATTACGGTAGTGCCCTTTTTTTAGACTGATGGGTAATTACGGTAGTGCCCTTTTTTGAGGCGGATGGGTAATTACGGTAGTGCCCTTTTTTTAGGCTGATGAGTAATTACGGTAGTGCCCTTTTTTGAGGCTGATGGGTAATTAAGGTAGTGCCCTTTTTTTAGACTGATGGGTAATTACGATAGTGCCCTTTTTTGAGGCTGATGGGTAATTACGGTAGTGCCCTTTTTTGAGGCTGATGGGTAATTACGGTAGTGCCCTTTATTGAGGCTGATGGGTAATTACGGTAGTGCCCTTTTTTTTAGACTGATGGGTAATTACGGTAGTGCCTTTTTTTGAGGCCGATGGGTAATTACGGTAGTGCCCTTTTTTGAGGCTGATGGGTAATTACGGTAGTGCCCTTTTTTGAGGCTGATGGGTAATTACGGTAGTGCCCTTTTTTTAGACTGATGGGTAATTACGGTAGTGCCCTTTTTTGAGGCTGATGGGTAATTACGGTAGTGCCCTTTTTCGAGGCTGATGGGTAATTACGGTAGTGCCCTTTTTTAGGCTGATGGGTAATTACGGTAGTGCCTTTTTTTGGCATGGAAAGAGTCCCCGCCGGCTTGCGCTATTGGTGTAGCACTGTTAGTATAGCACCAGTCTTATGGGGCGGACTGGGCAGAGAGGCAAGCATCCTGCAACTGTAGGGGGGGCGAAGCTTCTAATTTTGACTGTCCTATCATCCTGGACGACAAACCTTCCTCACTGTGCTACATATTTTCTGCTGTACCATTGGCATGGTTATATCTTTTTTGTCCTCTCCATAAAATTATCAGAATTTTGGGCCAGATTCACAAAGGGGATACGACGGCGTATCTCTTGATACGCCGTCGTATCTCTGTTTCTATCTATGCGACTGATTCATAGAATCAGTTACGCATAGATATCCAGAAGATCCGACAGGTGTAATTGTTTTACACTGTCGGATCTTAGGATGCAGTACCGCGGCCGCCGCTGGGGGGAGTTTGCGTCGTAGACCAGCGTCGGGTATGCAAATTAGGAGTTAATTACGGTAGTGCCCTTTTTTGAGGCTGATGGGTAATTACGGTAATGCCCTTTTTTGAGGCTGATGGGTAATTACGGTAGTGCCCTTTTTTGAGGCTGATGGGTAATTACGGTAGTGCCCTTTTTTTTTAGACTGATGGGTAATTACGGTAGTGCCCTTTTTTGAGGCTGATGGGTAATTACGGTAGTGCCCTTTTTTGAGGCTGATGGGTAATTACGGTAGTGCCCTTTTTCGAGGCTGATGGGTAATTACGGTAGTGCCCTTTTTTTAGGCTGATGGGTAATTACGGTAGTGCCCTTTTTTTAGACTGATGGGTAATTACGGTAGTGCCCTTTTTTGAGGCTGATGGGTAATTACGGTAGTGCCCTTTTTTGAGGCTGATGGGTAATTACGGTAGTGCCCTTTTTTTAGGCTGAGGGGTAATTACGGTAGTGCCCTTTTATGAGGCTGATGGGTAATTACGGTAGTGCCCTTTTTTTAGACTGATGGGTAATTACGGTAGTGCCCTTTTTGAGGCTGATGGGAAATTACGGTAGTGCCCTTTCTTGAGGCTGATGGGTAATTACGGTAGTGCCCTTTTTTGAGGCTGATGGGTAATTACGGTAGTGCCCTTTTTTTAGACTGAAGGGTAATTACGGCAGTGCCCTTTTTTTAGGCTGATGGGTAATTACGGAAGTGCCCTTTTTTGAGGCTGATTTCAGTGGTGCATGTTCACTTCAATGCATTGCAACTGCAATGTGACTTTGGGGAAGGTACATGTGCTACTTTGGTTTGATGCAGCATGATTTTGTGCCCCACTGGCTTCAATGGCAAAGCACCAAAAACGCAAACACAAATTGTGCCACCTCTCTTACACTATGCCACGTCACATGTCCTCACCAAAGGGGGGGAATGACAATGGATGTACTTCAGGCAGGGCTGTATCCTGGCCTAGGCCAAAAAGGCCTAGGCCTAGGGAAACACGTTGCAGGGGGGCAGCACGGAAAGAGTCCCCGCCGGCTTGCGCTATTGGTGTAGCACTGTTAGTATAGCACCAGTCTTATGGGGCGGACTGGGCAGAGAGGCAAGCATCCTGCAACTGTAGGGGGGGCGGAGCTTCTAATTTTGACTGTCCTATCATCCTGGACGACAAACCTTCCTCACTGTGCTACATATTTTCTGCTGTACCATTGGAATGGTTATATCTTTTTTGTCCTCTCCATAAAATTATCAGAATTTTGGGCCAGATTCACAAAGGGGATACGACGGCGTATCTCTTGATACGCCGTCGTATCTCTGTTTCTATCTATGCGACTGATTCATAGAATCAGTTACGCATAGATATCCAGAAGATCCGACAGGTGTAATTGTTTTACACTGTCGGATCTTAGGATGCAGTACCGCGGCCGCCGCTGGGGGGAGTTTGCGTCGTAGACCAGCGTCGGGTATGCAAATTAGGAGTTAATTACGGTAGTGCCCTTTTTTGAGGCTGATGGGTAATTACGGTAATGCCCTTTTTTGAGGCTGATGGGTAATTACGGTAGTGCCCTATTTTGAGGCTGATGGGTAATTACGGTAGTGCCCTTTTTCGAGGCTGATGGGTAATTACGGTAGTGCCCTTTTTTAAGACTAATCGGTAATTACGGCAGTGCCCTTTTTTAGGCTGATGGGTAATTACGGTAGTGCCCTTTTTTGAGGCTAATGGGTAATTATGGTAGTGCCCTTTTTTGAGGCTGATGGGTAATTACGGCAGTGCCCTTTTTCGAGGCTGATGCGTAATTACGGTAGTGCCCTTTTTTTAGACTGATGGGTAATTACGGTAGTGCCCTTTTTTGAGGCTGATGGGTAATTACGGTAGTGCCCTTTTTTGAGGCTGATGGGTAATTACGGTAGTGCCCTTTTTTTAGACTGATGGGTAATTACGGTAGTGCCCTTTTTTGAGGCTGATGGATAATTACGGTAGTGCCCTTTTTTGAGGCTGATGGGTAATTACGGTAGTGCCCTTTTTTTTAGACTGATGGGTAATTACGGTAGTGCCCTTTTTTGAGGCTGATGGGTAATTACGGTAGTGCCCTTTTTTGAGGCTGATGGGTAATTACGGTAGTGCCCTTTTTCAAGGCTGATGGGTAATTACGGTAGTGCCCTTTTTTTAGGCTGATGGGTAATTACGGTAGTGCCCTATTTTGAGGCTGATGGGTAATTACGGTAGTGCCCTTTTTCGAGGCTGATGGGTAATTACGGTAGTGCCCTTTTTTAAGACTAATCGGTAATTACGGCAGTGCCCTTTTTTAGGCTGATGGGTAATTACGGTAGTGCCCTTTTTTGAGGCTAATGGGTAATTATGGTAGTGCCCTTTTTTGAGGCTGATGGGTAATTACGGCAGTGCCCTTTTTCGAGGCTGATGCGTAATTACGGTAGTGCCCTTTTTTTTAGACTGATGGGTAATTACGGTAGTGCCCTTTTTTGAGGCTGATGGGTAATTACGGTAGTGCCCTTTTTTTAGACTGATGGGTAATTACGGTAGTGCCCTTTTTTGAGGCTGATGGGTAATTACGGTAGTGCCCTTTTTTGAGGCTGATGGGTAATTACGGTAGTGCCCTTTTTTTAGACTGATGGGTAATTACGGTAGTGCCCTTTTTTGAGGCTGATGGATAATTACGGTAGTGCCCTTTTTTGAGGCTGATGGGTAATTACGGTAGTGCCCTTTTTTTTAGACTGATGGGTAATTACGGTAGTGCCCTTTTTTGAGGCTGATGGGTAATTACGGTAGTGCCCTTTTTTGAGGCTGATGGGTAATTACGGTAGTGCCCTTTTTCGAGGCTGATGGGTAATTACGGTAGTGCCCTTTTTTTAGGCTGATGGGTAATTACGGTAGTGCCCTTTTTTTAGACTGATGGGTAATTACGGTAGTGCCCTTTTTTGAGGCTGATGGGTAATTACGGTAGTGCCCTTTTTTGAGGCTGATGGGTAATTACGGTAGTGCCCTTTTTTGAGGCTGATGGGTAATTACGGTAGTGCCCTTTTTTTAGACTGATGGGTAATTACGATAGTGCCCTTTTTTGTGGCTGATGAGTAATTACGGTAGTGCCCTTTTTTTTAGGCTGATGGGTAATTACAGTAGTGCCCTTTTTTTAGACTGATGGGTAATTACGGTAGTGCCCTTTTTTGAGGCGGATGGGTAATTACGGTAGTGCCCTTTTTTGAGGCTGATGGGTAATTATGGTAGTGCCCTTTTTTTGAGGCTGATGGGTAATTACAGTAGTGGCCTTTTTTTAGACTGAAGGGTAATTACGGCAGTGCCCTTTTTTGAGGCTGATGGGTAATTACGGTAGTGCCCTTTTTTTAGACTGATGGGTAATTACGGTAGTGCCCTTTTTTGAGACTGATGGGTAATTAAGGTAGTGCCCTTTTTTGAGACTGATGGGTAATGACGGTAGTGCCCGTTTTTGAGGCTGATGGGTAATTACGGCAGTGCCCGTTTTTTAGACTGATGCGTAATTACGGTAGTGCCCTTTTTTGAGGCTGATGGATAATTACGGTAGTGCCCTTTTTTAGACTGGAGGGTAATTACGGCAGTGCCTTTTTTTGAGGCTGATGGGTAATTACGGTAGTGTCCTTTTTTGAGGCTGATGGGTAATTACGGTAGCGCCCTTTTTTGAGGCTGATGGGTAATTACGTAGTGCCTTTTTTTGAGGCTGATGGGTAATTACGGTAGTGCCCTTTTTTTAGACTGATGGGTAATTACGGTAGTGCCCTTTTTTGAGGCTGATGGGTAATTACGGTAGTGCCCTTTTTTTAGACTGATGGGTAATTACGGTAGTGCCCTTTTTGAGGCTGATGGGAAATTACGGTAGTGCCCTTTCTTGAGGCTGATGGGTAATTACGGTAGTGCCATTTTTTTAGGCTGATGGGTAATTACGGTAGTGCCCTTTTTTGAGGCTGATGGGTAATTACGGTAGTGCCTTTTTTTGACGCTGATGGGTAATTACGGTAGTGCCCTTTTTCGAGGCTGATGGGTAATTACGGTAGTGGCCTTTTTTAGACTGACGGGTAATTACGGCAGTGCCCTTTTTTGAGGCTGATGGGTAATTACGGTAGTGCCCTTTTTTGAGGCTGATGGGTAATTACGGTAGTGCCCTTTTTTTAGACTGAAGGGTAATTACGGCAGTGCCCTTTTTTTAGGCTGATGGGTAATTACGGAAGTGCCCTTTTTTGAGGCTGATTTCAGTGGTGCATGTTCACTTCAATGCATTGCAACTGCAATGTGACTTTGGGGAAGGTACATGTGCTACTTTGGTTTGATGCAGCATGATTTTGTGCCCCACTGGCTTCAATGGCAAAGCACCAAAAACGCAAACACAAATTGTGCCACCTCTCTTACACTATGCCACGTCACATGTCCTCACCAAAGGGGGGGAATGACAATGGATGTACTTCAGGCAGGGCTGTATCCTGGCCTAGGCCAAAAAGGCCTAGGCCTAGGGCAACACGTTGCAGGGGGGCAGCACGGAAAGAGTCCCCGCCGGCTTGCGCTATTGGTGTAGCACTGTTAGTATAGCACCAGTCTTATGGGGCGGACTGGGCAGAGAGGCAAGCATCCTGCAACTGTAGGGGGGGGCGGAGCTTCTAATTTTGACTGTCCTATCATCCTGGACCACAAACCTTCCTCACTGTGCTACATATTTTCTGCTGTACCATTGGCATGGTTATATCTTTTTAGTCCTCTCCATAAAATTATCAGAATTTTGGGCCAGATTCACAAAGGGGATACGACGGCGTATCTCTTGATACGCCGTCGTATCTCTGTTTCTATCTATGCGACTGATTCATAGAATCAGTTACGCATAGATAGCCAGAAGATCCGACAGGTGTAATTGTTTTACACTGTCGGATCTTAGGATGCAGTACCGCGGCCGCCGCTGGGGGGGAGTTTGCGTCATAAACCAGCATCGGGTATGCAAATTAGGAGTTAATTACGGTAGTGCCCTTTTTTGAGGCTGATGGGTAATTACGGTAGTGCCCTTTTTTGAGGCTGATGGGTAATTACGGCAGTGCCCTTTTTTGAGGCTGATGGGTAATTACATTAGTGCCCTTTTTTTAGACTGATGGGTAATTACGGTAGTGCCCTTTTTTGAGGCTGATGGGTAATTACGGCAGTGCCCGTTTTTTAGACTGATGCGTAATTAAGGTAGTGCCCTTTTTTGAGGCTGATGGATAATTACGGTAGTGCCCTTTTTTTAGACTGGAGGGTAATTACGGCAGTGCCTTTTTTTGAGGCTGATGGGTAATTACGGTAGTGCCCTTTTTTGAGGCTGATGGGTAATTACGGCAGTGCCCTTTTTTGAGGCTGATGGGTAATTACGTTAGTGCCCTTTTTTTAGACTGATGGGTAATTACGGTAGTGCCCTTTTTTGAGGCTGATGGGTAATTACGGTAGTGCCCTTTTTTGAGGCTGATGGGTAATTACGGTAGTGCTCTTTTTTTAGGCTGATGGGTAATTACGGTAGTGCCCTTTTTTGAGGCTGATGGGTAATTACGGTAGTGCCCTTTTTTGAGACTGATGGGTAATTACGGTAGTGCCCTTTTTTTAGACTGATGGGTAATTACGGTAGTGCCCTTTTTTGAGGCTGATGGGTAATTACGGTAGTGCCCTTTTTTGAGGCTGATGGGTAATTACGGTAGTGCCCTTTTTTGAGACTGATGGGTAATTACGGTAGTGCCCTTTTTTGAGGCTGATGGGTAATTACGGTAGTGCCCTTTTTTTTAGACTGATGTGTAATTACGGTAGTGCCCTTTTTTGAGGCTGATGGGTAATTACGGTAGTGCCCTTTTTTGAGGCTGATGGGTAATTACGGTAGTGCCCTTTTTTGAGACTGATGGGTAATTACGGTAGTGCCCTTTTTTGAGGCTGATGGGTAATTACGGTAGTGCCCTTTTTTTTAGACTGATGGGTAATTACGGTAGTGCCCTTTTTTGAGGCTGATGGGTAATTACGGTAGTGCCCTTTTTTGAGGCTGATGGGTAATTACGGTAGTGCCCTTTTTTAAGGCTGATGGGTAATTACAGTAGTGCCCTTTTTTGAGGCTGATGGGTAATTACGTTAGTGCCCTTTTTTGAGGCTGATGGGTAATTACGGCAGTGCCCGTTTTTTAGACTGATGCGTAATTACGGTAGTGCCCTTTTTTGAGGCTGATGGGTAATTACGGTAGTGCCCTTTTTTAGACTGGAGGGTAATTACGGCAATGCCTTTTTTGAGGCTGATGGGTAATTACGGTAGTGCCCTTTTTTGAGGCTGATGGGTAATTACGGCAGTGCCCTTTTTTGAGGCTGATGGGTAATTACGTTAGTGCCCTTTTTTTAGACTGATGGGTAATTACGGTAGTGCCCTTTTTTGAGGCTGATGGGTAATTACGGTAGTGCCCTTTTTTAGACTGATGGGTAATTACGGTAGTGCCCTTTTTTGAGGCTGATGGGTAATTACGGTAGTGCCCTTTTTTGAGGCTGATGGGTAATTACGGTAGTGCCCTTTTTTAAGGCTGATGGGTAATTACAGTAGTGCCCTTTTTTGAGGCTGATGGGTAATTACGTTAGTGCCCTTTTTTGAGGCTGATGGGTAATTACGGCAGTGCCCGTTTTTTAGACTGATGCGTAATTACGGTAGTGCCCTTTTTTGAGGCTGATGGATAATTACGGTAGTGCCCTTTTTTTAGACTGGAGGGTAATTACGGCAGTGCCTTTTTTTGAGGCTGATGGGTAATTACGGTAGTGCCCTTTTTTGAGGCTGATGGGTAATTACGTTAGTGCCCTTTTTTTAGACTGATGGGTAATTACGGTAGTGCCCTTTTTTGAGGCTGATGGGTAATTACGGTAGTGCCCTTTTTTAGACTGATGGGTAATTACGGTAGTGCCCTTTTTTGAGGCTGATGGGTAATTACGGTAGTGCCCTTTTTTGAGGCTGATGGGTAATTACGGTAGTGCCCTTTTTTAAGGCTGATGGGTAATTACAGTAGTGCCCTTTTTTGAGGCTGATGGGTAATTACGTTAGTGCCATTTTTTGAGGCTGATGGGTAATTACGGCAGTGCCCGTTTTTTAGACTGATGCGTAATTACGGTAGTGCCCTTTTTTGAGGCTGATGGATAATTACGGTAGTGCCCTTTTTTTAGACTGGGGGGTAATTACGGCAGTGCCTTTTTTTGAGGCTGATGGGTAATTACGGTAGTGCCCTTTTTTGAGGCTGATGGGTAATTACGGCAGTGCCCTTTTTTGAGGCTGATGGGTAATTACATTAGTGCCCTTTTTTTAGACTGATGGGTAATTACGGTAGTGCCCTTTTTTGAGGCTGATGGGTAATTACGGCAGTGCCCGTTTTTTAGACTGATGCGTAATTAAGGTAGTGCCCTTTTTTGAGGCTGATGGATAATTACGGTAGTGCCCTTTTTTTAGACTGGAGGGTAATTACGGCAGTGCCTTTTTTTGAGGCTGATGGGTAATTACGGTAGTGCCCTTTTTTGAGGCTGATGGGTAATTACGGCAGTGACCTTTTTTGAGGCTGATGGGTAATTACGGTAGTGCCCATTTTTGAGGCTGATGGGTAATTACGTTAGTGCCCTTTTTTTAGACTGATGGGTAATTACGGTAGTGCCCTTTTTTGAGGCAGATGGGTAATTACGGTAGTGCCCTTTTTTTAGACTGATGGGTAATTACGGTAGTGCCCTTTTTTGAGGCTGATGGGTAATTACGGTAGTGCCCTTTTTTGAGGCTGATGGGTAATTACGGTAGTACCCTTTTTTAAGGCTGATGGGTAATTACAGTAGTGCCCTTTTTTGAGGCTGATGGGTAATTACGTTAGTGCCCTTTTTTGAGGCTGATGGGTAATTACGGCAGTGCCCGTTTTTTAGACTGATGCGTAATTACAGTAGTGCCCTTTTTGGAGGCTGATGGATAATTACGGTAGTGCCCTTTTTTTAGACTGGAGGGTAATTACGGCAGTGCCTTTTTTTGAGGCTGATGGGTAATTACGGTAGTGCCCTTTTTTGAGGCTGATGGGTAATTACGGCAGTGCCCTTTTTTAAGGCTGATGGGTAATTACAGTAGTGCCCTTTTTTGAGGCTGATGGGTAATTACGTTAGTGCCCTTTTTTGAGGCTGATGGGTAATTACGGCAGTGCCCGTTTTTTAGACTGATGCGTAATTACAGTAGTGCCCTTTTTTGAGGCTGATGGATAATTACGGTAGTGCCCTTTTTTTAGACTGGAGGGTAATTACGGCAGTGCCTTTTTTTGAGGCTGATGGGTAATTACGGTAGTGCCCTTTTTTGAGGCTGATGGGTAATTACGGCAGTGCCCTTTTTTGAGGCTGGTGGGTAATTACGGTAGTTCCCTTTTTCGAGGCTGATGGGTAATTACGGTAGTGCCCTTTTTTTAGACTGATGGGTAATTACGGTAGTGCCCTTTTTTGAGACTGATGGGTAATTACGGTAGTGCCCTTTTTTGAGGCTGATGGGTAATTACGGTAGTGCCCTTTTTTGAGGCTGATGGGTAATTACAGTAGTGCCCTTTTTTTAGACTGATGGGTAATTATGATAGTGCCCTTTTTTGAGGCTGATGGGTAATTACGGTAGTGCCCTTTTTTGAGGCTGATGGGTAATTACGGTAGTGCCCTTTTTTGAGGCTGATGGGTAATTACGGTAGTGCCTTTTTTTGAGGCTGATGGGTAATTACGGTAGTGCCCTTTTTTAGACTGATGGGTAATTACGGTAGTGCCCTTTTTTGAGGCTGAATGGTAATTACGGTAGTGCCCTTTTTTGAGGCTGATGGGTAATTACGGTAGTGCCCTTTTTTGAGGCTGATGGGTAATTACGGTAGTGCCCTTTTTTTAGACTGATGGGTAATTACGATAGTGCCCTTTTTTTAGACTGATGGGTAATTATGATAGTGCCCTTTTTTGAGGCTGATGGGTAATTACGGTAGTGCCCTTTTTTGAGGCTGATGGGTAATTACGGTAGTGCCCTTTTTTAGACTGATGGGTAATTACGGTAGTGCCCTTTTTTGAGGCCGATTGGTAATTACGGTAGTGCCCTTTTTTGAGGCTGATGGGTAATTACGGTAGTGCCCTTTTTTGAGGCTGATGGGTAATTACGGTAGTGCCCTTTTTTGAGGCTGATGGGTAATTACGGTAGTGCCCTTTTTTTGAGGCTGATGGGTAATTACGGTAGTGCCCTTTTTTAGACTGATGGGTAATTACGGTAGTGCCCTTTTTTGAGGCTATTGGTAATTACGGTAGTGCCCTTTTTTGAGGCTGATGGGTAATTACGGTAGTGCCCTTTTTTGAGGCTGATGGGTAATTACGGTAGTGCCCTTTTTTTAGACTGATGGGTAATTACGATAGTGCCCTTTTTTTAGACTGATGGGTAATTATGATAGTGCCCTTTTTTGAGGCTGATGGGTAATTACGGTAGTGCCTTTTTTTGAGGCTGATGGGTAATTACGGTAGTGCCCTTTTTTAGACTGATGGGTAATTACGGTAGTGCCCTTTTTTGAGGCTGATGGGTAATTACGGTAGTGCCCTTTTTTGAGGCTGATGGGTAATTACGGTAGTGCCCTTTTTTGAGGCTGATGGGTAATTACGGTAGTGCCCTTTTTTTAGACTGATGGCTAATTACGATAGTGTCCTTTTTTTAGACTGATGGGTAATTACGGTAGTGCCCTTTTTTGAGGCTGATGGGTAATTACGGCAGTGCCCTTTTTTGAGGCTGATGGGTAATTACGGTAGTGCCCTTTTTCGAGGCTGATTGGTAATTACGGTAGTGCCCTTTTTTTAGACTAATGGGTAATTACGGCAGTGCCCTTTTTGAGGCTGATGGGTAATTACGGTAGTGCCCTTTTTTGAGGCTGATGGGTAATTATGGTAGTGCCCTTTTTTGAGGCTGATGGGTAATTACGGTAGTGGCCTTTTTTTAGACTGACGGGTAATTACGGCAGTGCCCTTTTTTGAGGCTGATGGGTAATTACGGTAGTGCCCTTTTTTGAGGCTGATGGGTAATTACGGTAGTGCCCTTTTTTGAGGCTGATGGGTAATTACGGCAGTGCCCTTTTTTGAGGCTGATGGGTAATTACGGTAGTGCCCTTTTTTGAGGCTGATGGGTAATTACGGTAGTGCCCTTTTTCGAGGCTGATTGGTAATTACCGTAGTGTCCTTTTTTTAGACTAATGGGTAATTACGGCAGTGCCCTTTTTTAGGCTGATGGGTAATTACGGTAGTGCCCTTTTTTAGGCTGATGGGTAATTACGGTAGTGCCCTTTTTTGAGGCTGATGGGTAATTACGGTAGTGCCCTTTTTTTAGACTGAAGGGTAATTACGGCAGTGCCCTTTTTTTAGGCTGATGGGTAATTACGGTAGTGCCCTTTTTTGAGGCTGATTTCAGTGGTGCATGTCCACTTCAATGCATTGCAACTGCAATGTGACTTTGGGGAAGGTACATGTGCTACTTTGGTTTGATGCAGCATGATTTTGTGCCCCACTGGCTTCAATGGCAAAGCACCAAAAACGCAAACACAAATTGTGCCACCTCTCTTACACTATGCCACGTCACATGTCCTCACCAAAGGCGGGGAATGACAATGGATGTACTTCAGGCAGGGCTGTATCCTGGCCTAGGCCAAAAAGGCCTAGGCCTAGGGCAACACGTTGCAGGGGGGCAGCACGGAAAGAGTCCCCGCCGGCTTGCGCTATTGGTGTAGCACTGTTAGTATAGCACCAGTCTTATGGGGCGGACTGGGCAGAGAGGCAAGCATCCTGCAACTGTAGGGGGGGCGGAGCTTCTAATTTTGACTGTCCTATCATCCTGGACGACAAACCTTCCTCACTGTGCTACATATTTTCTGCTGTACCATTGGCATGGTTATATCTTTTTTGTCCTCTCCATAAAATTATCAGAATTTTGGGCCAGATTCACAAAGGGGATACGACGGCGTATCTCTTGATACGCCGTCGTCTCTCTGTTTCTATCTATGCGACTGATTCATAGAATCAGTTACGCATAGCTATCCCTAAGATCCGACAGGTGTAATTGTTTTACACTGTCGGATCTTAGGATGCAGTACTGCGGCCGCCGCTGGGGGGAGTTTGCGTCGTAAACCAGCGTCGGGTATGCAAATTAGGAGTTACGGCGGATCCCCGATGGATTTTCGCGTTCGCTACGTCGCCGCTAGTCTAGTTTCCCGTCACAAAGTTAGTCGTCGTTTTAGGTGCCCTAACTTTAGTCAGCAAGCGTATTGCTGTCTAAAGTATGGCCGTCGTTCCCGCGTCGAAATTTAAAAATGAACGTCGTTTGCGTAACACGTCCGGGAACACGGAAGTACGCTACGCGCGTCGCCGTTCGAAAAAATTACGTCACGGCGTGCAAAGCACGACGGGATTTGCGAAACGGAGCATGCGCAGTAGGTCCGGCGCGGGAGCGCGCCTAATTTAAATGTCACACTCCCATTTAAATTGGCCCGCCTTGCGCCGGAGGCCGCGGGCGTTGTTTTCATTGCAAGTGCTTTGTGAATCAGGCACTTGAGATGAAATCTTGCGGCGGTTACGTTACGCCCCTGCGATTCTACGTGAATCTGGTCCTTTGTGCCTAAAGTAGAACTATAGGAACACTTTTTTTTTGGATAGAGTAAGGGTAAGGGAAGGGCAGGTCTTTAACAGCAAGGGGTGTGGTCTTGACAGGAAGGGGTGGGTCATTTTTAAATTAGGGGTGCACGAGTTTAGTTAGGCCTAGGGCAGCACAAAACCTAAATACATCCCTGACTTCAGGGGACATTTTTTTTATATTTTAATTACATTTTTACATTTATTTTTTGTGTGAATTAGTACCCCTATTTATTCACATGGAGGGGAGCTGGGATCTGGAGGCCCCTTTACTGTTAATAGGGACTTCAAGTTTCCAATAAGCTCCCCCTGCTGACCCCCACAGCCACAGGGCCGTGGTTGTGGGGAAGAGGCCCTTTTTCCTCATCAACATGGGTGCACCCCATGTTGAGGGCATGTAGCCTGGTATAGTTTAGGTGGGGGGGCCATGCCAAACCCCCCTGCGTTATCGGATAAGGGCCGGTATAGATTCTGGGGGGACCTTGCGCCGTTTTATAAATGTTTTGGTGTGGTGTCCCCCTTAAAATCCACATCAGGCCCAAGGGGCCTGGTATAGATTGTGGGGGTACCCCCACACCATGTATTATTTTATTTTAATAAAAGCTTCATTTGTTTATATTTTGTTGTCAGACAGGAATCCAGCGGGGAGGAGTCACTGGTTGTTAGGATGCCAAAGGGTGCCAACTCCTTAAAGTGGTTCTAAAGGCTGAATGTTTTTTAAAAGACCTTCAGTGTGCAGTTCCCCCCTTCTAGTACTTACCTGAGCCTGATCTCAACTCAGCGATGTGCACGAGATCAGCGTGTCTCTTGGGTCTCTCCCACCTCATTGGCTAAGATGCAGCAGCCATTGGCTCCCACTGATGTCAATTACAGCTAGTGAGGGGGTGAGGCTGAACCACGCTCTCTGTGTCTCACAGAGCTTCCTATGTGGGGTACTCAGAAGGGGGGAGGGGCCCAGAGTGCTGGACCCAGGAAGAGGAGGACCAGGACTTTAACTACCAGCATCTGGCTACTGAGCAGTCTATTTCCCCAAAAACTCATTATGCACAAATGCACCGATATTGCTCTACAAAATCATACCGGAAGTCGAATCAAGTTGCAGCTGCACTTGTGTAAATCTAGCCTAAAGGAGAACTTAATTTAAATATTTGGGGACTATATAGCAAGAAAATAAAAAACAAATGTGTGCAAACTAAATCCTGTTTTTAACGCAAACTGTTAGACAGGATAAATTGGTTGTTTGCAGGCTGGTTGGTGAGTTGAGCTGGGAAATGTCTCTTTTTTTTGTTGGCATGGGTCACCCTTCCATGTGCCCTTGCTGTGAAGGCCAGTTAAAGGGGAGGGCAGTGGCCATTTGTTTGTATTGTTGGAAAACTGGCGATGGGACGCACTGGACACTTTTTCTGCAATTTTGCGACAGTATATGCTGGGTGTCCAGTGCATGCCTGTGCCTTTAAGGAAGGGTGGGCTCCCTCCAGACTTTCCTGCCCTCTGTATATCTATTATAATGCATGTGCTTCCACTGTGGAGGTTTTTTTAAATTTAGAGTTCGGACTGCAGATAATATTGGTGTGCCGTAAGGAGGCTCTGGCAGCAGTAGATGAGTGTTCATTGACTAGTGAAAACCTGTTATTTTTAAGTGTTTTCTTGCAGTTTCATTGGATCCGTTTTTATTCGATTCAGTTTTATTGCAATTTCATTCTCGCAGGCTTAGGCCCCTTTCAGGCCTAGTACACACGAGAGGATTTATCCGCGGATACGGTCCACCGGAGAGGATTTCCGCGGATTTTGATCCGATGGAGTGTACTCACCATCGGATCGAAATCCGCGCCGAAATCCCATCGCGATGACGTGTCGCGCCGTCGCCGCGATGATGACGCAGCGACGTGCGCGACGCTGTCATATAAGGAATTCCACTCATGCGTCGAATTATTACGACGCATGCGGGGGATCCATTCGGACGGATTGATCCGGTGAGTCTGTACAGACCAGCGGATCAATCCGTTGGGATGGATTCAAGCGGATAGATTTTAAAGCATGTCTTCAAATTTTTATCCGCTTGAAATCCATCCCAGGGGATAAAAATCCGCGGAAACAGATCCGCTGGATTGTACACACCAGGGGACCTATCCGCTGGAGCCGGTCCGCGGATCAATTCCAGCGGATGGATCCTCTCGTGTGTACGGGGCCTCAGACGTCCGCTCCGTCTGTCCGTTCATTACAAGTCCGTTAACGGACTTGTAATGAATCCCTATGGGGACGCGTCCGTTAGTGGATGGAGCATCCGCTAGCGTCCGCGTCAGTCGGGTTACGCTTTTCCGAACGGAAGAAACCCTCCGGTCCCCCATAGGGGAGAGCGGAGCAGAGACAGGGCGGTCCCTGCACTGTGTGCGGGGACCGCCCTATCCGCCGACAGCTCAGCGGGGATCCCCGCTGAGCTTTGGCGGACACACGGAGCGGACCGAGAAGCGGTCCGCTCCGTGTGAAAGAGCCCTTAAAGCGTGTTTTATTATTCTTCATAATGAAACAATTTCAATGTGAACAGATTGTTTCTCAAAGAAACAACATTGAGAAACCAAGAAAGGGTAGCCCACCTATGGAAGGAGGTATTAATAAACAGCTTGCAGATCCGCCAACCAAAAAGCCCACCAAAATGAGAAGGGCTTGGGCTTTCTACAAGAGGCATATTATTAACCCAATAAAGTAGATTTCCAAAATACCAAGCCATTGACTTTGATTTAATGCACCCGTGCAAGATAAAGCAAAACCTGCAAACATGGCCTGTTGGAGGTACTTGAGTACTGAATTTGCGAACCACTTTGTTAAAGTGATTGTAATTTTTTTTTACCTGCTCTGTGCAATGAAAAGAAAGAAAAAAAACAATCTTTACCACCACTTTAACAACCGGAAGGATTTACCCACTTCCTGACCAGGCCATTTTTTACGCTTTATTTTATTTATTTATTTTATTTTATTTTTTTACGCTTTACGCTTTAACTGACAATTGCACAAAGTTGTACACCAACAAAATGTATGTCCATTTTTCCCACAAATAGAGCTTTCTTTTGGTGGTTTTTATTTTTTGCGCTATATAAAAAAAAAAAGAGCGTAAATATATATTTTTTTTACTTTTTTCTATAATAAATATCCCCTCCAAAAAAGTAGCAAAATAATTTCTTCATCCATTTAGGCCAAAATGTATTCTTCAACATATAGTAAAAAAAAATCAAAATAAGTGTATATTGATTGGTTTACACAAAAATTATAAACCTAACTAAAATGATAGTGAACCACTTATGATGCGATACCATAGAGGAGATGATATAGGCAAGTGAAGTATGGGCCAGGAGCGTGGTCCTCTCCTCGCCCAATAGATCCTTATTTTTATCTTTGGTGGAGTCTGAAGTGATAAAAAAAGAAAAAAAAAAATCTTCTGCCCTTGTTGATATAACTTTGGATAGTAAAACGTTTTTTTTCTGCCAAAAAATACCTTATACAGTCCACTTCCTGTTTCCTGTCTGGTAATAAGCCTAGGCTTATGACATCATGCACAGCTCTCTCTCTCACTCTTGTGAGAGTTTACCAGGAAGGGAGGATGATGAGTCATAAGAGGGCCAATGAGAGCTGCAGAGCTGTAGGCGTGTCTCTGTGTGTCTGTGTAAATCCAGAAAGTGAACAGGCAGCAGCTTCAGCTGCCCACAGTTAAAATAATTGAAGCCAGACTCAGTGGAGGGAGATTTCTGCAGCATATTTGGCAAGTACAGAATCACAGTATATATAAAATAATATGCAGAGTGGTTGGAGGGAAGCTTCAGAAAGGCAAAGATGTTTTTATTACAAATTATGTGAGCAAACTGCAGTTCCTCTTTCAGTCAGAAGAATTTGACCCTGGGGAAATGAGTGCAACTGCACTTGCATAGTGCATAGTCTATTTGCCTTAAAGCGGATCTCCACTCTAAAGTGGAGTCCCGCTGATCGGAACCCTCCCCCCCTCCGGTGTCACATTTGACACCTTTCAGGGGGGAGGGGGGTGCAGATACCTGTCTACAGACAGGTATCTGCACCCACTTCCGGCCCTACGATACGGGCAAAGGACGGGTTTTTTCCTTCCTTCCCGTCCGTCCCCCGTTGTATGCTGGGAACACTCGGCTCCCAGCACACAGCGGGAGCCAATCGGCGGGCGCAGCGCGACTCGCGCATGCGCCGTAGGGAACCGGGCAGTGAAGCCGGAGCGCTTCACTTCCTGGTTCCCTCACCGAGGATGGAGGGGGGAGCAGCAGGGTGACGAGCGATCGGCTCGTCATCTGCTGCGATCGGCGCTGGACTCCAGGACAGGTAAGTGTCCTTATATTAAAAGTCAGCAGCTGCAGTATTTGTATCTGCTGGCTTTTAATATATTTTTCCCGTGGCACATTCCCCTTTATTTAAAATCAAAACATTACACATCCATCTAAAACCACCCTGGTTCACAGGGTGACCATGCTGCAGGGATATCCATGCAGAATAAATAGTGATGTCACCCTGTTACAGGAAGGGTAAAATCAATAGACGTACTAGTACAGTGATGGCGAACGCGTGGCACGCGTGCCGCTCCCGGCACGGCAAGCTGTTTTGGTGGGCACGCGGTGACAATGCAGAAATGTCAAAGAAAAAAAAATTAAATCGTCAACCGCAACTAGAAACTACATTTCCCACACTACCCTGTGCTAGCGGTGACGTGTCCGAGTGGGCGTAACTTAGAATGAGCGCCCGGAGGTCACGTGTTAGCTTGCTACCCAATGAGAGCTCTCAGATCATCCACTGCCTGACGTGCTGCTGGGCGTGACTGGGAGCATGAGGAGAAGACGCACGGCGGGAAAGAGCTGCAAGACTCGTGAAGCCATCTTCTTCATTGCGCAGTTTGATTCAGCTGCAGACAAAGGTAAGAATACTTATTACTCGAATACTATTTAGACATGGGATACCTGGGTCGTTTTATGGGTTGCCCTGCTAACATCACCCAATCTAAAATGTAAAATTTTGCTGAACAATTACTTTAGCTAATCTCGCTGGTGGGTGTTCTGACAGTTGCTGACTGACTTGGGAAACTTTGTTCTGCAAACATATTACCCCCCTCATTGCTGTTATTGGGTCTAGTTGTCCTTTGCAAACATATTACCCCCCTCATTGCAAATGACACCTATGCCCAATAACAGCAATGAGGGAGGTAATATGTTTGCAAATGACACCTAGGCCCAAAAACAGCAATGAGGGAGGTAATATGTTTGCAAATGACACCTAGGCCCAAAAACAGCAATGAGGGAGGTAATATGTTTGCTGTTATTGGGCATAGGTGTCATTTGCAAACATATTACCTCCCTCATTGCTGTTATTGGGCATAGGTGTCATTTGCAATGAGGGGGGTAATATGTTTGCAAAGGACACCTAGGCCCAATAAAAGCAATGAGGGGGGTAATATGTTTGCAAATGACACCCAGGCCCAATAACAGCAATGAGGGGGGTAATATGTTTGCAAAGGACACCTAGGCCCAATAAAAGCAATGAGGGGGGTAATATGTTTGCAAATGACACCCAGGCCCAATAACAGCAATGAGGGGAGTAATATGTTTGCAAAGGACACCTAGGCCCAATAAAAGCAATGAGGGGGGTAATATGTTTGCAAATGACACCTAGGCCCAATAAAAGCAATGAGGGGGGTAATATGTTTGCAAATGACACCCAGGCCCAATAACAGCAATGAGGGGGGTAATATGTTTGCTGTTATTGGGCCTAGGTGTCATTTGCAAACATATTACCCCCCTCATTGCTGTTATTGGGTCTAGGTGTCCTTTGCAAACATATTACCCCCCTCATTGCAAATGAGGGGGGTAATATGTTTGCAAATGACACCTAGGCCCAATAACAGCAATGAGGGGGGTAATATGTTTGCAAATGACACCTAGGCCCAAAAACAGCAATGAGGGAGGTAATATGTTTGCTGTTATTGGGCATAGGTGTCATTTGCAAACATATAACCCCCATCATTGCTGTTATTGGGCCTGTGTCCTGGCCTATGGACAACAATGACACACTTTTTTTTTTTTTTCATTTTAGCCCTTTGGATTCTTCTTTGCAATTCTTGTAGAATCTACAGCAGCTTCCAGACCCAGCAGAGCGGTGTCAGCAGCGGCACAGCGCGACTTCTTGTTTCACAGGACATTGGACGATTTGAGCTTATATCTGTCTACATTAAAAAAAGTAAGTTGCTAAGGGTCACATCTGGCCCCCGGGCTACGGTAGTTTCCTGTGTCCCTATGGACAACAATGAAAACATATTTTTTTTTTCATTACAGCCCTCTCTCCGGGATTCTACTTTGCAAATCTTGTAGAATGTACAGCAGCTTTCAGACCCAGCAGAGCGGTGTCAGCAGCGGCACAGCACGCCTTGTTGTTTCACAGGACATTGGACGATTTGAGCTTATATCTGTCTACATTACAGAAACGTAAGTTGCTAAGGGTCACATCTGGCCCCCGGGCTATGGTAGTTTCCTGTGTCCCTATGGACAACAATGAAAACATATTTTTTTTTTCATTACAGCCCTCTCTTTGGGATTCTTCTTTGCAATTCAGAATCTACAGCAGCTTCCAGACCCAGCATAGCGGTGTCAGCAGCGGCACAGCGCGACTTCTTGTTTCACAGGATATTGGACGATGTATATCTGTCTACAAAACCGTGAGTTGTTCTACCTTTTTTGTGAAATGTTGCAATAATATTTTTGGTATAGGTAGGTAGGGATAGATTTGTATTGGGTGCTTCATCCATCCTTATTTTATACATTTTGTGTTTTTTGTAGACATGAACAACCAAAAATGAGTACATCAAAAAAAGCAAAATTAAAAACAGATAGTGGAAGATCATTCCAAGAGACCTGGACACAGTCATTTGGAGTGATTGAACGCAATGGGAAAGCGTTATGTGTTCTGTGTAGTGAAAGTGTGGTATCTCGCACATCTAGTGTCAAACGTCATTTTGATACCAACCACAAAAGTGTTGCCGAACTTGGTGTAGCTGAAAGAAAAGAGTTTCTTGATGGGAAATTGAAGAGATATCACTGCCAGTATCGTAGTTTTTGCAACTATCTTTCTAAAACAAATTATCTGGCAAATGCCAGCTTTGAAATTTCACTGTGCATAGCAAAACATGGAAAGCCCCTCTCTGATGGCGATTTTATCAAAACGGCCATGTTGGCTGTGAGTAATTCCCTTTTTCATGAATTTCCAAACAAGGACAAAATTAAGCAACGAATCTCTGAAATGCCACTTAGCAGAAATACTGTTAAAGATAGAGTCCTGCGTATGGCAAGTGATGTTAGTCAGCAGCTCACCACTGACTTACAAAAGGCAGCCTGTTACTCCATGTGCTTGGATGAAAGCACAGACATAAATAATCATGCAAGGCTAGCAGTAATTTTGCGTTATGCTGTTGGTGACACCATGAGAGAGGAGCTCATGAAACTGTTGTCTTTGCCTGGAAGAACACAAGGGATAGATATCTACAATGCTGTGATGGAGGCTTTTGTCTCACAAGACATAAGGCCAGAAAAAGTGGTTTCAGTTACTAGTGACGGGGCACCTTCCATGGTGGGGGTAACATCTGGTTTCATACAGTTTTTTGTCAAAGAAGCAAAGCACCCAGTCATTCAATTTCATTGTATTATACATCAAGAAGCTCTTTGTGCCAAGGAAAGCAGCAAAATATTAGACGATATCCTCAAGGATGTCACAAAAATGGTGAATTACATCATGGCTCGTGCTCTTAATTTTCGACAGTTTCAAGCACTTCTTGATGAGGTACAGGCACAGTATAATACTTTACTTATGTACAATAATGTACGATGGCTAAGCAGAGGACGGGTCTTGGAGAGATTTGTAGCCTGTTTGGATGAAATTAGGCTGTTTATGAATGACAAGGGGCAGGAATATCCACAGCTCACTGATATGACCTGGCTCACCAATCTCATGTTTTTTACTGATTTTACAATACACTTTAATGTCCTGAACAAAAAACTGCAAGGTTTAGGGAAAACGGCAGAAAGAATGTTTTGTGATATCAGAACATTTGAGAGAAAACTGCAGGTTTTTGAAAGAGACCTTGAAAGTGGGCAGCTGAAATATTTTCCCAATCTAAAAATGCATTTGGAAAATTCTACAACATTTACAGACAATCCAAACCATCAAGAAATCTACAAAGAATTTTCTAGCATTATAGTAGTTGCAAAGGAGAATTTTGGCAACAGATTTGTACAGTTCCGTAAGATGGAAACAACCCTGAGTTTTCTTACTTCTCCAGATAAAGCCAAATTTGAAGAACTTGATCTTTCCTGCTTACACTGGTTAGATTTAGAAAATTTGGAAATGGAGCTACTGGAATTTCAAGAAAGCTCTATCTGGAAAAATAAATTCTCTGACCTGCGTGCCACTCTTGAAAAGATGGAGTGTGAAGGGATGACCAAAGACAGCACAGTTGCTAGTTCAGAAAATGAAATACTTAAAGTGTGGAATTCTCTGCCAAATAATTTTAAGGCAATGAAAACACTTGGGATTGCTTTCCTTACTTTGTTTGGGTCATCCTATGCTTGTGAGCAGCTGTTTTCAGCATTGAATTATATCAAATGTGATGCCAGAAATAGACTAACAGATGATTTGAGTGCTGTATGTGTTGCTCTCAAACTAACGGAGTATGAGCCAAGGTTTGACAAGTTATCAGCATGCATACAACAGCAAAAATCACATTAATTGTGCAAAAGCATCCCAAATCTTTATCAACGCCCAGCCAAGGCATCTTTAAAAATGCCCAGCAATGGCATCTTTAATAATGCCCAGGCAAGGCATCTTTACCAATGCCCAGCCAAGGCATCTTTAAAAATGCCCAGCAATGGCATCTTTAATAATGCCCAGGCAAGGCATCTTTACCAATGCCCAGCCAAGGCATCTTTAAAAATGCCCAGCAATGGCATCTTTAATAATGCCCAGGCAAGGCATCTTTACCAATGCCCAGCCAAGGCATCTTTAAAAATGCCCAGCAATGGCATCTTTAATAATGCCCAGGCAAGGCATCTTTACCAATGCCCAGCCAAGGCATCTTTAAAAATGCCCAGCAATGGCATCTTTAATAATGCCCAGGCAAGGCATCTTTACCAATGCCCAGCCAAGGCATCTTTAAAAATGCCCAGCAATGGCATCTTTAATAATGCCCAGGCAAGGCATCTTTACCAATGCCCAGCCAAGGCATCTTTAAAAATGCCCAGCCAAGGTATCTTTAAAAATGCCCACTGCTCTGCTGGGTCTGGAAGCTGCTGTAGATTCTAATCTACAAGAATTGCAAAGAAGAATCCATAGGGCTAAAATGAAAAAAACAAAAATGTGTCATTGCATCTTTACCAATGCCCAGCCAAGGCATCTTTACCAATGCCCAGACAAGGCATCTTTACCAATGCCCAGCCAAGGCATCTTTAAAAATGCCCAGCAATGGCATCTTTAATAATGCCCAGGCAAGGCATCTTTACCAATGCCCAGCCAAGGCATCTTTAAAAATGCCCAGCAATGGCATCTTTAATAATGCCCAGGCAAGGCATCTTTACCAATGCCCAGCCAAGGCATCTTTAAAAATGCCCAGCAATGGCATCTTTAATAATGCCCAGGCAAGGCATCTTTACCAATGCCCAGCCAAGGCATCTTTAAAAATGCCCAGCAATGGCATCTTTAATAATGCCCAGGCAAGGCATCTTTACCAATGCCCAGCCAAGGCATCTTTAAAAATGCCCAGTCATGGCATCTTTAATAATGCCCAGGCAAGGCATCTTTACCAATGCCCAGCTAAGGCATCTTTACCAATGCCCAGCCAAGGCATCTTTAAAAATGCCCAGCCAAGGTATCTTTAAAAATGCCCACTGCTCTGCTGGGTCTGGAAGCTGCTGTAGATTCTAATCTACAAGAATTGCAAAGAAGAATCCAAAGGGCTAAAATGAAAAAAACAAAAAT
Source organism: Rana temporaria (assembly GCF_905171775.1). NCBI lineage: Eukaryota > Metazoa > Chordata > Amphibia > Anura > Ranidae > Rana > Rana temporaria. Next base: position 96,727,171 of record NC_053489.1, read on the forward strand.
GTGTCATTGCATCTTTACCAATGCCCAGCCAAGGCATCTTTACCAATGCCCAGACAAGGCATCTTTACCAATGCCCAGCCAAGGCATCTTTAAAAATGCCCAGCAATGGCATCTTTAATAATGCCCAGGCAAGGCATCTTTACCAATGCCCAGCCAAGGCATCTTTAAAAATGCCCAGCAATGGCATCTTTAATAATGCCCAGGCAAGGCATCTTTACCAATGCCCAGCCAAGGCATCTTTAAAAATGCCCAGCAATGGCATCTTTAATAATGCCCAGGCAAGGCATCTTTACCAATGCCCAGCCAAGGCATCTTTAAAAATGCCCAGCAATGGCATCTTTAATAATGCCCAGGCAAGGCATCTTTACCAATGCCCAGCCAAGGCATCTTTAAAAATGCCCAGTCATGGCATCTTTAATAATGCCCAGGCAAGGCATCTTTACCAATGCCCAGCTAAGGCATCTTTACCAATGCCCAGCCAAGGCATCTTTAATAATGCCCAGCAATAGATCATTAGACTCATCCTCTGCTTATGTTCAATAATGTCTTTTAGCTATGCAAAGTATACTGTGCCTGTACCCATCACAGCATTGTAGATCTCTATCCCTTGTGTAAGCAAATGCATCTTTACCAATGCCCAGCCAAGGCATCTAATGCCCAGCCAAGGCATCTTTACCAATCTTTACCAATGCCCAGACAAGGCATCTTTAAAAATGCCCAGCAATGGCATCTTTAAAGATGCCTTACCAAGGCATCTTTAATAATGCCCAGCAAAGCCATCTTTGGAAATGCCCAGCAAAGCCATCTTTGGAAATGCCCAGCAAAGCCATCATTGGAAATGCCCAGCAAAGCCATCTTTGGAAATGCCCAGCAAAGCCATCTTTGGAAATGCCCAGCAAAGCCATCTTTGGAAATGCCCAGCAAAGCCATCTTTGGAAATGCCCAGCAAAGCCATCTTTGGAAATGCCCAGCAAAGCCATCTTTGGAAATGCCCAGCAAAGTCATCTTTGAAAATGCCCAGCAAAGTCATCTTTGAAAATGCCCAGCAAAGTCATCTTTGAAAATGGCCAGCAAAGTCATCTTTGAAAATGCCCAGCAAAGTCATCTTTGAAAATGCCCAGCAAAGCCATCTTTGGAAATGCCCAGCAAAGCCATCTTTGAAAATGCCTAGCAAAGGCATCCTTACCAGCGATCAGCAAAGGCATCTTTACCAGCGATCTGCAAATGTATCCTTATCCAAAAATACATGCACAAGTACAGTTGTTGAGAATCTTTTTCAATAAAAAAAAAATGTTTAATAGAAAGCTCTGTTATTGTGTTTTTCTTTTAAAACAAAAGCTGTTAATTAGTTTGGACAAGTGTACGAGTTGATTTTTCTAAACGAAAACCTTGGTATTCATGTTTAATTGCAGTGTTGGCACTTCAAAAAAAAATTAGGTTTTGTGTTGGAGTTTGGGCACTCGGGCTCAAAAAGGTTCGCCATCACTGTACTAGTAGGATCAATAGCTGTTTTATTGCTATTGACAGGTTGCAGGACATACAGTGCCTATAAAATGTATTCACACCCTTGTTTTTTTTGTCACAGAACATTACATTCCAGCAGGTTCATGTTTTTTTAACACTGATCAACAGAAATAGACTTTTTCATCTCAATGTGAATGTAGATTGCTGCAAAGTAATTTTTTGTTTGTAAAATCTTTATTTGTGGACGGCATGGTAATACATCACAACATGTGTTGTCATAAGCATCTCACATCAGACAATAAGCCATCCGTTTTTGTTTTTACCAACATAACAGAAATGCAGAAAGAAACAAGAAACAAAAGAGAAAACAGGGGGGGGGCACATAGTCTCCCCGGGACTTGGTAGCTATACCATTATCACTAACGAACTGGGGAACCAGGTAGCGGTCCCAAGACGAGGGCCACCTCCCCTATACAGTACACATAAATTTGTGGCTTAAAATATAGAGGTGGCACACAATCATCTAACCAGGTAATAAAAAGGGGGGATTCCCCGGCGCCCCAGGGAGGGGCCAGGGACCGGAGGCCGACCCGACCGATCCGACGGACAACAATTAAACCACTTACACTGTGCAAGTTATGAGGGAAAGCCGGCCGGGCGCGCACGAAGGAAGGGGGGCCTCCAAGGACCTGCAACTTACCTCCCTCCCCGCAGCAACCCTCACCGACCCCCACCGCGATCGTCAGGCCAGCCCCGGGGCGGCAAAACAAGCGCCCAACCTCGGGGGAGGTCAGGCTGCCCCCCGGGAGCCGGTCGCCGAGTCCGTCCGACCAGCCAGGACCCCCAGCGCCCCCCCCCCCCCCAGCCCACCAGCCACCAGGACCCCCAGTGTCAACACAACGTCCCTATGCCCCAAGGGGGGGACCAGAGGGAAAAAAGGGGAGATAAGGGGGAGAGCAGGAAGAAAAGGCGGGGAAAGGAAAAGAGAAAAGGAAAAGAAATAGAGTTAGAAGGAACGTACCTGAGACCAGACATCCAGCTCCTCCCCCGCGCCACTTGCCACCTCCTCCACGTAATGATAACAACTAAAAGAAAACGACACTCAAGAAGTGCAAAGCAGTTCAACCAAAGGCAGGGCTGCAGGTTATGGGGCCCGAGGTCTTTGCTTAAGGGAGGGGTCTGCTAACTCCAATAATGCCACATCCAAACTGGAGGAGACAAGTCTCGAGTCCAAGAAATACGTCGTCCAGGCTGACCAGGTGCTAGAGTAACGCTCCCGGGTATTCCTACAAGTGGCAATCCAGTCCTCTGCCTCCCGTATCTCATCAACCCTGCGAACCCACTCCTCCCTGCTGGGAACCTGTGGGCGCTTCCAATATATTGGAAGTAGCCGTTTTGCTGCGTTCAAAAGATGAGGCAGCAAACTGCGTTTATACTGGCTCGCCGGCATGGGAGGAATGTGCAACAGAAAGTGAGTCGGGGAGAAAGGGACGTCCAGATCCAGTATGTCCTTAATCTGGGACTGTACATCCAACCAGAAAGGCCTTATCACTGGGCAGTCCCACCAGATATGCAAGAGCGTACCCCTGTGGCCGCAGCCCCTCCAGCACCTGTCAGACACTGAAGGGTAAATCCTAGCCAAGTCCGCAGGCACCCGGTACCAACGCGACAGCAATTTATAGTTTGTTTCTTGGGTCTTGGAGTCAATGGAGCTAGATCGGGTGAATTGGTACAGTTGCGTCAGCTGGCCGGGGGTAAAAGTCGTGTCCAAGTCTCGTTCCCAGGTCCGGACAAAAGCGGGTTTCCGCGTGGGGGTCGCAAAGCTAAGCAGGCGGTAGAGTTCAGAGATGTGGGGAATCGGTTCCTCTTCAATAAAGAGGCGTTCAAAAGCTGTGAGTGTAGAGGTGTCCCTGATCAAGTCCCCGTGGGTCTCAAAAAAGTGATGAAGCTGTCTGTAGCGCCAGAAGTCCATGGGAAAGGACCCATGCCGCCCCCTAAGCGTCTCCAGGGGTAGAAGCTTATCGTCTCGTAACAGTTTACCACAGCTAGCATTACTGTTGTCCACCCATGACCCGAAAAAACCCGCCTGCTCCCCTGGTGGGAACCACAGGAAACCGCCAAATGGGGCCAGAGAGGACACGGGAGGGGCCAACGCCAGCCTAGCATTGAGCCGGTCCCAGATCCTCAAAGTCTGGATCGTCAGTGGGGAAAACCGCGTCCGACAGTCCCCTATCCCCCCGGGACAGCCAAGGGGCGTAAGAGAGGTTCCTACCCGCCATACACTTTTCCATGGAAACCCAAACCTTGGTGGCAGCGTGAAAACGCCAATTAAGTATTCTCTGTAGGATAATCGCCCTGTGGTATCTCTGAATATCAGGGAGACCCAGGCCCCCCACCTCTCTCGGTCGTTCCAAATAAATTTAGAGATCAGGCTGGACACCTGAGTGAAAAAAACCTTAGGAAGGCACATGGGCAACATCTGCATATAAAACAGGATACGTGGCAGGATATTCATCTTCACTACAGCCAACCTCCCCAGCCAGGTAAAGGCCGTCTTAGTCCATGTGACCAGGTCATTTTTCACTGTGGCTAGCAAGGGGGGGAAGTTGGCTGCGTAAAGGGTGTCAATTGGACACCTAGATATTTCAGGGAGGACTTTGCCCAAGTGAACGGGAAAGCAGTCTGTAGCCGGTCAGCCAGTGAGGACGAGATCTGGATAGGGAGTATTTCAGACTTTGAATAATTGACCTTAAAATTTGAGAGGGATCCAAAATGGTTAAGTTCACGCAACAGATTTGGCAACGAGATCAGGGGCTCCGTCAAGTGAAACAGCACATCGTCAGCATACGCTGAAAGCTTTTGCTCAGTGTGGCCCACCGTCAGTCCTTTGATGTCTACATTTGCCCGGACGGTGCGCAAGAAAGGCTCAAGCACCAGGGCAAACAAGATGGGCGACAGCGGACACCCCTGCCTCGTGCCATTTCTGATTGGGAATCTTTGGGAAAGGAATCCATTAACCTTCACCTGGGCACTTGGGTCCGAGTACAGCGCCATAATCCAAGTTAGCATATGTGCACGGAGACCCATAGTTTCCAGCACGGCCTGAAGATAGCTCCAATCCATCCGATCGAAAGCCTTCTCCGCGTCTGTGGAGAGGATAAGATACGGGGGAGAGTCGGCGGTGACACGTGCCCAGTGAATGAGCTGAATTGCTCTGACAGAGTTGTCTCGGGCCTCCCGGCCCGCGACAAACCCCGTCTGGTCAGGGTGAACAATTAAGGGGATCAGGTGTTTCAGTCTGGTGGCGAGAATCTTCGCTAGGATTTTAACATCCACATTCAGGAGGGATATGGGTCTGTAACTTTGGGGCTGGGTCGGGTCCTTCCCATCTTTGGGGATGACTGAAATATGGGCTAACAACGCTTCACTAGGGATGGCACTGCCTTCTGCTATGGAGTTGAAATAAACACACATCGACCCAGATAGCAGAGGCAGGAATCGTTTATAGTAGGCTTTGGTAAATCCGTCGGGGCCGGGGCTCTTGCCATTGGGCAAAGACTTTACCGTAGCCTCTATCTCCGTAGGGGTGATAGGGGATTCTAATTGGGTGGCCTGTTCGTCCGTCAATGAGGGAAGGCCAGACGCCGTCAGATAGTCACGTATGTCAGCGAGTCTCGAGTCATCAGTCCCGGGGGGGCGCATCGAACCTAAGTCATACAGGGAGGCATAATATTTACGGAACCCAGAGGCTATTTGGGAGGACCTGACCGACAGTAGCCCAGAGGGTAGGCATAGCTTATGTATCAACATTTGTGCACGCTTCTTCCTGAGTGCCCTGGCGAGCATACGGCCACATTTATTACCGTGCTCATAATATTTATGCGACATGTAGCGCATTTGTTTACGTGCCTGTTGGTCTAACAAGCGCAAAAACAATTCCCTCAGATCAGTCAGCTCCCGCAGAGCCTCCGGTATGCTTATGCCGAAGTTCAGCCGTTTGGAGGGCCTGTAGCACCCTGTTAAAGTCGGCCTGCTGGGCCTTTTTTAGTCTAGATCCCTGGGAGATCAATTCACCCCTCACTACCGCCTTATGGCCCTCCCATACAATGTTATAAGTGGAAATAGAGGGCGCTCAATACTAAACACAAAACTTAATTGGTGCTAAAGTGTCAAAAAACCAAAGTCAGCAACCTGATCCGTGATTAGATAATTGAATTAACATATGTGAACAATAAGTTCTAAAAAAATAATGATTAATAAATAAAGTCCCAAAATATTGCAGACAGCGCTGCACATTAATGAAAATGTGATTCAAAGTGATCAAATGTGAAGAGTCTTTTTTTAAAATCCAAACGAAGAAAAAGAAGAAAATTATCCAAAAATCTTCAGTTAGAGTGATCTTCTTAAAAGGGGAGAAAAGGAAGGGTGCCACCACCACATTTATATCTTCAATTCCACCCAAGGTGTAAGTATATAGATTGCTCTTACCAGAGCTTGTTGACCACTTTAGTGAAAAAGATGGTCACACAAGCTTATGCAGGATTGTGCCTGCACACATGCGGATAAGGGAAAACCGATAATAGATCCAGGAGCTCCAGATAGGATATATGTATAAAAGGAAAACCAAAAGAGATACCAATAGCGTGATAACGTTTAATTAAAAATAAATTAAAAACATGGAAAACAGCCAAATGGCCTCTTACTTAGAAGGGTGCCCACCCGGCACTGAGGCTGCAGACTTGCTACCGCCAATATGCGGTTCGAATTCTCGGCTCAAGGGGAGGAAGCTGCCGCCGTCACACCACCATCGAAACCTCACTGACAACACTCTAGAGCGGGGGGACGTCACGTGACCAGGGCCGCCTCCGACGTACGTTTCGTTGTGAGAACGTCTTCAGGGGGGCGTGCCTGGTCACGTGACGTCCCCCCGCTCTAGAGTGTTGTCAGTGAGGTTTCGATGGTGGTGTGACGGCGGCAGCTTCCTCCCCTTGAGCCGATAATTCGAACCGCATATTGGCGGTAGCAAGTCTGCAGCCTCAGTGCCGGGTGGGCACCCTTCTAAGTAAGAGGCCATTTGGCTGTTTTCCATGTTTTTAATTTATTTTTAATTAAACGTTATCACGCTATTGGTATCTCTTTTGGTTTTCCTTTTATACATATATCCTATCTGGAGCTCCTGGATCTATTATCGGTTTTCCCTTATCCGCATGTGTGCAGGCACAATCCTGCATAAGCTTGTGTGACCATCTTTTTCACTAAAGTGGTCAACAAGCTCTGGTAAGAGCAATCTATATACTTACACCTTGGGTGGAATTGAAGATATAAATGTGGTGGCACCCTTCCTTTTCTCCCCTTTTAAGAAGATCACTCTAACTGAAGATTTTTGGATAATTTTCTTCTTTTTCTTCGTTTGGATTTAAAAAAAAGACTCTTCATATTTGATCACTTTGAATCACATTTTCATTAATGTGCAGCGCTGTCTGCAATATTTTGGGACTTTATTTATTAATCATTATTTTTTTAGAACTTATTGTTCACATATGTTAATTCAATTATCTAATCACGGATCAGGTTGCTGACTTTGGTTTTTTGACACTTTAGCACCAATTAAGTTTTGTGTTTAGTATTGAGCGCCCTCTATTTCCACTTATAACGTTCACAATCCAGCATTATTTATGAGGAGCAGCTTTTTGTAATATTATTGTTTAGGTTTATTATTTAGGTAATCAGGCGCGGAATTTGTTGCTATTTATCCTCCCATACAATGCCCTTACTCATTCCTTCTGTGGTGTTTTCTCGAAAATAGTGAGTCAAAACACCCGTCACTCCCGCGACAGCCACCTCATCGTCCAATAAGGATTTGTTTAGTCGCCACGACCAAGCCCGACGGGCGTCCGGTTGGAAGGCCAGCGTGGCTGACACAGGGGCATGGTCTGATATAGTAAGGTTCCCAATAGATGCAGCCTGCAAAACCTCTAGAGCCAGGTGGTCTACACAAATGAGGTCTATACGGGTGTAAACGTCGTGGACCTTTGAATAATAACTGTAATCTCTGTCAGCTGGGTGCAATACACGCCAGCTATCAAACAGTCGGTGGGACTGAAGGGACCGGCGAAAGTGTCTAAGGAAAGCATGTGAATGGGAGGGTCGGTTGCGGGAAGTGTCAAGCTGTGGATCAGGACTAACATTAAAATCACCACCCAGTACTAAGGCACCTTCCCTAAAGTCAGCCAGGGCATCCAGCGCGCTGTCAAGAAATGAGAGTTGACCCGAATTAGGGGCATAAATCGTGGCGACGGTGAGCTTCTGGCCCAAAACCGAGCCTTTTAAAAAAACATAGCGTCCCAGGGTATCTAATTTGCTGTCAGTGACCTGGAAGGGGCAAGATTTATGTATGACAATGGCCGTACCCTTTGATTTGGCGTCCGGGGAGTTACTCAGGAACCATTGGTTGTATAAATGGGTCGGGAGCTTGGGCAGGGACCGGGGGGTAAAATGTGTTTCCTGCAGAAGAACCACCTGCGCCCCAGACCTCTTCAATTCCCACCACAATTTGCTACGCTTACACGAGGAGCAAAGACCTCGGGCATTATATGAAATTACCTTAAGTGACGCCATCAGATGATCCGGTCGCGGGGAAGCATTCTATCCCTGGGGTGGGTGTAGCGCGGAGGGCGGAGCCGGAGGCCGTTCCTGTGGGAAATAAGTAAGCAAGGAGAGGAAAAGAGAAAGAGGAAAAAGAGAGAGAGAGACAGTGATTATCAAGGGGACAAATACACATAACATACAGTTGCATGGGGGTAGAGACCCCCCGCAAAAACAACAAGGGGATGAACCCCGGGTTCAACCCTCCAAGGGAGAGGTCCCCGAAGCCCATTCCCATTTCCTAAAAGGAAAATATACCTAATAAGGTACGTCCTACGGGGGGAACGTGGACCTACAAGAGAGGGCAGGGTGCAAGGGTCAGTCCCCGCACACCACCGCCTGGCTAACATGAGGCATTCTATTAGGAGAGGCAATCAACTCAGCAAAATTCGTTATAAAAAAAATTATACAATAAGAGATCAAACAAAACAAAAACCCCAGTGAGTCAGGGATAAACTATCAAAGTGAGAACACTCAAACTCGGGTGCCAGGGGGTCAGTTCACTGGGCAGGGTCTGGTTGGGGCCAGACCGCAGCTAAAGTTCGGCTATACGGTCAGGGGTAGGAAGTCCAGGACCAACCCCTGGCATCAACAGAGGCCCTAGACCCTGCAGCAGGCCCTACAAAGGCGTTCTACGCCACTATATCTGAGCCCTCCCACCCGGAACTAAACACCCCCACAGAGTCCAGGCATAGAAGGGGGTTGCACAGGTAGCAAATGGTGAGGACAGGGGGGGAGTGCAAACAGCCACTAGAGAGCAGCCGGAAGAGGCAAATGGCAGCAGACCCATCAGTGCCCCGGGGAGTCCGGACCCCGAGGTGAGGTGGCAGAAGGGCGTCTTCGTTCGCGTCTGCGACTCCTGCGATTAACCGACATCCACGGCTGAGGAGGTTGCAAATGGGGGTGGTCAGACAGTCCCCTCCAGTCAGGAAAGTCCACCGGATCCAAACCCAGGGTGTCCAGAAAATGCGGGAGGTCGTCATTATTGCGTAGTGTAGCCTGCCGGCCGTCTCTGGATGCCTGGAGGTAAAAGGGGAACCCCCAGCAATATGTCAGCCCCGCCTTTTGCATAGCTTCAAGCAGCGGTCGCAGGGCTCTGCGCTGCATAAGTGTGCGCCGCGTAATATCCTGGTAGAAGGAAAGTTTAGCCCCATCAAAGTCAAAGTATTGTTTCCCTCTCATCTTCTGCATAATTCTGTCCTTCAGGGTATACTTGTGGAGCTTGCATATTATGTCTCTGGGATTATCCACATCCTGAGAGGGAGGCCTAAGGGCCCTGTGTGCACGGTCGATCTCAATGGTTGCTGTGGCAGGCAGGCCCAGTATCTCCCTAAATACATCCTTCAGTGTAGGGACAATGTCTTTGGGAGCAGTCGCCTCCGGCAGGCCGCGTATGTGGATATTAGCCCTCCTGCTGCGATTTTCAAAATCGTCAAGTTGGCAGAGTAATGCTTACATTTTTTGGTCCTGGGCTATGCATCTGTCCTGTAACATGGAGATTGCCGGCAAGGCCTCATCCAGCCTCTGTTCCACTGACTCCATTCTGGCCCCCAGATGATTAGTGTCTGCCTTTAGCTGTGCTATATCCGCGGTGAAGGCCTTCTCCACCCTGGCAGTGAAGCGTTCTAGGTCAGCACGTGTGGGGAGAGACCAAGTATGGCGCTTCAGATCCCCATCATTCAGAACGTCTGCCATGTCAGGGCCCTGTCCATGGGAGGTGGAGGATCCCGGGAAGAGAGGGGGAGCAGTGTCACTCACCAACTCCGGAGAGGGGATCTGGGTGTCAGCCATCTCCTGCTGTTGCTGCAGCTGCTGGAACGCTGCCTTCTGCGCCGCCTTGGACGTTTTAGTTGTTTTAGGCGTCAGCGCCATCTTGGAGGCTTCTGGGCCCGGTCCCCGGGCTCCGCCGAAGAAGGCCTCTAGCTGCTCCTGCCGGGTCCCCTCCGTTCTCGCCTGCTGGGAGAGTGCCCGCCGTCCCTGGGACATTGTTTAAGTCGATCGGGCAGCGAGTCGCCCCTCCGTGCTGATGATAATGCCGCGGTGTGCGAGGAGCTGAGACAATGCACGTCCTCACTCCTCCATAGCCAAGCCACGCCCCCCTGCAAAGTGCCCTCACTGCCGGCTGAGCTCTGAGCTCTGATGAAGCTCTGATGAAGAGGCCTCTGTAGCCTTGAAACGCGTCAGCCGGCAGTGACACACCTCCTTCCCCCCCATCCGGGATTGTGGCTCGAGGGGTATTCATTACCATACCGTTGTTGACAAGCCTTTTACACTATCTTGTTTGTGAGTAGTTTTATGTTTTCTCATTTATTTATTAAACTGTCAAACGGTAATACACGAGGCTGGTGCGCCTTTCTTTCTTTTCTCTTTGTTCTCTGCTAGGATGTTCCCCGTCCCTGAAGGGCTGCTAGGCTTCTGTTACCAGTTTTGATTTTTGTGGAAATTCCCATGTGGAATATTGACTAACAGTCGTACAATCCACCCGTGCGCAGGAGTTTGTGTGTCTTTTATTTTAACTCTATCCTTAGTTATATCCTTGTGATTTAGCTATTCTTCCCACCCTTCCACTACGTACTGCCCCCCCCCCCCCCCCCCCAAGAAAGAAAAAAAACTAGAGTATTGGTTTAATCTTTAGATTAGAAAAAAAAGAGAAAAAAAAAAGTGAAAAAAAAAAAAAGAACCAAGAACAGTTCCCCCACACCTCCCCCTCTCTCTCCCTCCTCTCCCCTCTTCCCCTTCTTAACTATTTCCTTCCTGTTGGTCTCTCCCTCTAACTTCTCTCCTCATCCCATCCGCTCCCTGTATGCGATATATGGAGCCCATATCTGCCGATGCTTGTCCTCCTGCTCTTTCAAACTCATAGTAAGGTTTTCCATTAGTTGTACTTCCGCTATTTTTTGCCATCCATTGTGCTTTGCTTGGAGAAGCATTGCTTTTCCAGAGAGCTGGAATACATGCTTTTGCCGTTGATAGCAAATGTCTCAACAATGACTTTTTACATTTTTCCGCTGATAAAGGGATGTCAAAGAGCAGGAAGGCAGCTGGATTATCTCCAAGTGACACATCTATCATTTCTTCTATTGTTTCTGATACCATTTGCCGAAAATTCCTTACTTTTGAACATTCCCAAAAAATGTGTATCATAGTGCCCTTAGTCTCTTGACACCGCCAACAGAGATTCAAGGTCTGTGGGTATATCCGATTCAATACTTCTGGAGTTCTATACCACCTGCTCAAAATCTTATAGCTTCCCTCTTGGTACCTCATTGCTATTGACACCTTATGTGTATACCTAAATATCTTATTCTTTTGTGCTTCTGAAAAAGTGACCCCTCTCTTTCCCATGCCTGTATGTAACCAAGGTTCTGTTGGGCCTTCAACTTGATCACCATAGTATATAATATCGATATTGCATGTCTCACTGACTCTCCTTGCAAGCATACATTTTCAAACTTAGATGGTGTGGTTATTTCTCTTGTTCGCATAGAGATTATTCTGAGATATGCATTTAACTGCATTCTCCTGAAAAAGTCTAGACTTTCTCCAAACTCACAGTCCAGCTCTTCTCTAGACATTACTTGATTACCTACCGTGAAATGTATCAGTCTATTTTTACCCTGTCGATTTAGAGTCATAAAACTTTTATCCTTTAGTCCCATTTCAAACTCTGGATTACCCAGGATAGGAATCATCGGGTTCAACAGATTAGATGTCTCAACTTTTTTAAGTGTCCTTTTGACTACCCTAAGTGTCGCTCCTACTGTCGGATGTTGCTTTGCCGCTTGCGGAATTATCGTGTTTTTTAGCCAGATTAGTCCCTCCAGGGGTACCTCCACTATTGCTTGTTCCATGTGTATCCAAGGTTTTTCTTTTTGACTTACACACCAGTCCAACACTCTTGCTAGATGTATTGCCTCATAATACCCCTCTGGGTCCGGGAGTCCTACCCCACCTTTTTCTTTTGGTAAGATCAAAATGTCTCTGCGAATTCTAGCGGGTTTTCCGGCCCATACAAACCTTGCCAGTCTAAGGCCCCATACACACGGGAGTATTTATCCGCGGATACGGTCCAGCGGACCGTTTCCGCGGATAAATCCTCTCGAGGATTTCAGCAGATTTTAATGCGATGGAGTGTACTCACCATCGCATTGAAATCCGCGCCGAAATCCTCTGGCGATGACGTGTCGCGCCGTCGCCGCGATTACGACGTGCGCGACGCTGTCATATAAGGAATTCCATGCATGCGTTGAATCATTGCGACGCATGCCGGGGATCCCTTCGGACAGATGGATTCCGTGAGTCTGTACAGACCAGCGGATCCATCTGTTGGGATGGATTCCAGCAGATGGATTTGTTCTGCATGTCAGCGAATATCCGATCTGCTGGAATCCATCCCAGGGGACATATATCCGCGGATAAAGATCCGCTGGCGTGTACACACCATAGGATCTATCCGCTGAAACCCATTTGCTGGGATTTATCTGCGGATGGATTCTATGGTGTGTATGGGGCCTTACTCTCAACTCTCTCAGGTATCCCGCCGGGATCTTAATAGGCAAGGTCTGTAATAGGTATAACAATCTTGGCATTACATTCATTTTGATTATGTTGATTCTACCAAACCACGTAAACACCTCCTTATCCCATTTCTATTGGGTATTTTTGTCCCGAGGTAACTTATATGAGAATGTGTCCATCTAAAAGCAAAAAAATTTGATAGCTGTTGTTGTAGTATTGTATTCGTCTCGATGCCCATTGCTTCCGATTTGTTATAGTTAACCTTAAAATTAGACAATCTTCCATACTTATCCATTTCAGACAAACTTGGTCTGGGGACAGTGTCCTCAATCTGGGGACAAACTTGGTCTGGGGACAGTGTCCTCAATCCGGGACAAAACTGGGGACAAACTTGGTCTGGGGACAGTGTCCGCAATCCGGGGACAAACTTGGTCTGGGGACAGTGTCCTCAATCCGGGGACAAACTTGGTCTGGGGACAGTGTCCTCAATCCGGGGACTGTCACCTGGAACCGGGGATGTCTGGTCACCCTAATGTTGAGCCAATGGAAGATTTTGATTTTTGTCACAAGTTTTAAAAAAATTGTCAAAAACAACTGCTTAGAAGAACCCATAGTGCTGATTGTTGGGGCAAGGTCAGATGAGTCTGGGCATTTAAAACCTTTGAGATTGACATCACCTGGTCTTCCCAGACGATGATTGAGAACAATCCATGACACTGGCAGGTCTCAGCTTTGCAAAGGGGGCAGTGCATGCTATTAACTCTGCAGGGTGCCCAAACTTTTGCAGATGCCATTTTTTTGTTTTCTGTAATTTTGAAAGTGTAAATGATGGAAATAAAATCTAATTTTTGTTGACATATTATAAGAATGTCTAATCTGTAATTTGATGCCTTTTGGGGATTTTTCCATCTTTCCTTTGCTTCGTTATGCACATTAATACAAATTTTTACCTGGAGTGCCCAAACTTTCGATCCCCACTGCAACCCAGAGGGGAACCATTCCAGAAATGGCAAAATAGCTGGATAGCTGAGGCCAATCAGCAGTCAAATCGTGACAGAAGTAGCAAAAGAAAAAAAGGAATGGTCAAAAAGGAAAAACTTCTCGAAAGAAGCGGTCCAAAACCTAAGGAGTCTCACGAAGTAGGTGACGTTATAAGCGAACACTAGGGGCAGTCCTATTAAGGTTTTTGCCAGTGTCATATCACCAAAAAGTAGCCTGCATAGAACACATGGTCTATGAATATAAGCCAGTACTGTATGAATAAGATGTACAGAATTTAGATGTTTTTCTTTATTGATATAGCAAGTAGTTAGTAGGGATGAGCTTCGTATTCGAGTCGAACTCATGTTCGACTCGAACATCGTATGTTCAATTGTTCGTCGAAATACGAACAAAACGGGTCGTTCGCGCCAAATTCGAGTTACGTTTCACAGACCATAATTCACTGCGGCATCGCTGGCTGATGATTGGCCAAGCATGCACTATGACCCACATGCTTGGCCAATCGCAGCGCGCAAAAAACGGAGAGCCATAATTGGCCAAAGCCATAATTTCCTGGCAGGCAGGTGATTGTGCTATTTAAAGACATTATCACAGGCGTACTATAGACACCCAGCTATATTTTTTTTTATTTAAGCATCATTAAAATCACTGCTCCTGATGCAGGAGCAGTGATTTTAATGATGCTTAAATAAAAAAAAAAAATGAAAAATTCCTTTAAATATTGTACCTGCTTGGTGTCTTTAGTATGCCTGTGAAAACGTCTTTGAGAACCCGGGTCTTGCCCGAGGGAACATGTATCAATGGAAAAAAAGTTTTAAAAACTGTTGTTTTTTCAGGAGTCATGAAAAAAACGACCGTTTTTAAAACTTTTTTTCCATTGATACATGTTCCCTGGAGCAAGACCCAGTTTCTCAAAGACGTTTTCACATGCATACTACAGACACCCAGCAGGTAAAATATTTAAAGGAATTTTTCATTTTTATTTTTTATTTTTTATTTAAGCATCATTAAAATCACTGCTCCTGAAAAAACAACAGTTTTTAAAACTTTTTTTCCATTGCTACATGTTCCCTGGGGCAAGACCCGGGTTTCTTAAAGACGTTTTACGACAATAACTTGCATATTAGGCTTTTTGAGCACTTTTGAATTCGAACGTTTGAGTCCCATAGACGTCAATGGGGTTCTAAATGTTCGCGCGAACGTTCAGTTCGTTCGAAGGTTCTGGTGCGAACCGAATAGGGGGGTGTTCGGCTCATCCCTAGTAGTTAGAGGGGGATGGGAGGGGGGTTATCTTTATCCTAGAGATGGGCTTTAAGAAATGGAAAGAGTATGGTAGAGCTGAAAGAGAAAAAAGCTTTTCAAAAGGTAGGTGATTGTGCAAGCAGGACATTAGTTACACTACTAAAAAAGACCCCAGGAGACCTATGACAATTTTGAAGGAGTTACAAGCTGCAGTGACTGAAATCACAGAGACCATCATATAAAAACTTTGGCCGGGTTCTTCGCCAGTCGCAGCTGTTCTGCTGTTTTGAGGTTGTTTTCGATAAGTGCAAAGAGAGATCAAACAAATACTTAGGCCGCGTACACACGGTCGTTCCAAACCGATGAGAATGGTCCGACGGGCCATTTCCATCGGTTCACCGCTGAAGTGGCCTGATGGTCTGATGTGCGTACACACCATCGTTCCAAAAACCGATCGGGTCAGAGCGTGGTGACGTCAAACACACGACGTGCTGAATAAAACGAAGTTCAATGCTTCCAAGCATGCGTCGACTTGATTCTGAGCATGCGCGGGTTTTGAACCGATGCTTTCTGTACTAACCATCGGTTTGGACCGATCGGGGAGCAGTCCATCGGTTCGATTTTAAAGCATGTTTTAAAATTTTGGACCGAAGGAAAATAGACCGATGGGCTATACACACGGTCGGTTTGGACCGATGAAACTGAACCTCGGTCCATTCTCATCGGTTTTGTCCGACCGTGTGTACGCAGCCTAAGAAGTATAACATTTATTAAAAGTAATAACAGATACTGATAAAGATAATATAACAATAATACTTAACTAAAGATGCTGTTTCGCCACGGAGTCCTCGCCCACTTTTTCGCGGCATGGCCCACCAGGTTCAGACACATGTCTTATGGCAGCTCGGATGTGAGACTTAGGCCCCGTACACACGGTCGGACAAAACAAATGAGAATGGACCGAGGTTCAGTTTCATCGGTCCAAACCGACCGTGTGTATAGCCCATCGGTCTGTTTTCCTTCGGTCCAAAATGTTAAAACATGCTTCAAAACCGAACCGATGGACCGCTGCCCGATCGGTCCAAACCGATGGTTAGTACAGAAAAGCATCGGTTCAAAACCCGCGCATGCTCAGAATCAAGTCGACACATACTTGGAAGCATTGAACTTCGTTTTATTCAGAACGTCGTGTGTTTGACGTCACCGCGTTCTGACCCGATCGGTTTTTGGAACGGTGGTGTGTACGCATATCAGGCCGTCAGGCCATTTCAGCGGTGAACCGATGAAAACAGTCCGTCGGACCATTCTCATCGGTTTGGAACGACCGTGTGTACAAGGCATAAGATTTTAACAGTTTTGGCTGTGGTAATACAGAACTTGAATGTAAGGAAATGGCCAATCGTAGGGAAGAAAGTGGGCTTGGCCACATCCTTGTCAGTTAACAATAACATTCCTTTGGTGTGAGTCAACTAAAGTAAAACTAAAATGATGTCCTTATACGCCTTGTGTGGCCACTTAACCAGGTATTGGAATTCAATTCATTATTAGATATTTGTAAGACCACTAGACAACTTTAATTAAGAAAAAAATGTAATATGCAAGCTTAACGGGATAGTGGCAAAAAAAACTAACAAACAAACAGTTACCTAAAACTTACAAGGCATCCCACCAACAGTTTGCCAAGAAGAACATGGGACAGTGAAGTCAGCTGTAAATTTCTATAATACGATGAGACCTAATCTGAACTTTGTGGCCATCAGACTACATACCATATTTGCCTATTTGGCGCAAATCACCATAAAAACACCATCCTCACCATAAGGTATGGTTGTTGGGGCACCATGCTGTGGCCGGGGGTTCTATGTAACCAACCCACTAGACATCCTTGGCTTGAATGCAGTTTGGGCACCCCCAGATTTTTTTTTAATACCCTGTTTCCCATAAAATAAACCCTACCCTGAAAATAAAACCTAGCGTTATTTTTGGGGATGGCTGCAATATAAGCCCTTTCCAGAAAATAAGCCCTAGTTAAAGGGGTTGTAAACCCTCGTGTTTTTTCACCTTAACCACTTTAGCCCCGAGCCTGTTTTTCCGATTCGGTGTTTACGAGACTAAAACATTATTTTTTGCTATAAAATTACTTAAAACCCCCAAACATTATATATTTTTTTTCTAACACCCTAGAGAATAAAATAGCAGTCATTGCAATACTTTTTGTCACACCGTATTTGCGCAGCGGTCTTACAAGCGCACTTTTTTTGGAAAGAAATCACTTTTTTAAATAAAAAAATAAGACAACAATAATTTTGGCCCAATTTTTTTACATATTGTGAAAGATAATGTTACGCCGAGTAAAATGATACCCAACATGTCACGCTTACAAATTGCGCCCGCTCGTGGAATGGCGTCAAACTTTTACCCTTAAAAATCTCGATAGGCGACGTTTAAAAAAATTCTACAGGTTGCATTTTTTGAGTTACAGAGAAAGCCTAGGGCTAGAATTATTGCTCTCGCTCTAACGATCGCGGCGATACCTCACTTGTGTGGTTTGAACACCGTTTTCATATGCGGGCGCTACTCCCGTATGCGTTCGCTTCTGCGTGCGAGCTCGTCGGGACGGGGCGCTTTAAAACATTTTTTTGGGGGTTTTCGTATTTATTTTACAATTTTTAACACTGAAATAAAAAAAAAAAATTATCACTTTTATTCCTATTACAAGGAATGTAAACATCCCTTGTAATAGAAAAAAGCATGACAGGTCCTCTTAAATATGAGATCTGGGGTCAAAAAGACCTCAGATCTCATATTTAGGCTTAAATGCAAAAAAAAAAAAAAAAAAATTTGAAACTGTCATTTTTTCAAATGACAAAAAAAAAATGTTGCTTTAAGAGGCTGGGCGGGACTGACGTTTTGACGTCACTTCTGCCCAGCAGAGCTATGGGGACGGGTGAAGGAGATTTTTCCTTCACTCGTAACCCCGCTCAGCTGCCGAACGGTCCCGATCTCCTCCGCCGCTACCGACGGCTCCGGTAAGCGGCGGAGGGCGCGGGAGAGGGGGGGCCCCTCTCCCGCCACAGATAACGGCGATCTTGTGGCGAATCCGCCACGGAGACCGCCGTTATCGTTTACACGGCCGCCCACCGAAGAGATGAATATCTCGGTTGTGGCAGCAGCTGCTGCCGTTACCGAGATATTCATCTTTAAAGTGCCGACGTAGAATGACGGTGGGTGGTCGGTAACTAGTTAATGGATCCTATGTATTAAGGTGAAAAATCACCTTGCTGTGCCTGGCCCACCAGTTTTACTTACCTGAGCCCTGAATTTCCGTGGGTGCGATCCTGCGTCGCTCTTTCCATGGCTTCTCGGCTCTTCATTGGATAGATTGATAGCAGTACAGCCATTGGCTCATTGGCGGCTATGGGCGCTGAGTGTATGACACGGGAGTGCGACCGCAAGGTAACCCCCTCGGGCAGGGATGGACTGGCCATTGGGACTACAGGGAGTTTCCCGGTGGGCCGATGGCTCAGTGGGCTGGCTTCAGTGACAGCAGACTGCCGCCCCCCCTCTGCTCCCCTGTCTCTCCATTCCCACAGCGCTCACCTGGGGGGGAACAGAGAAGCAGGGGGAGGACCAGAGGAGCAGGGGGACGACAGAGGAGCATGGAGGAGGGGACAGACAGCTGACTCAACAGCTATGGCCTGGGAGTTTCTCACTTCTGCCTAATCTTGTCCCATAAGGATTGCGGGGAGGAGCCGCGGGACCCCAGAAGAGGTAGATCGGGGCCACTCTGTGCAAAACAAACTGCACAGTGGAGGTAAGTATGACATGTACCCATAGTATCTCTTTAAGGTCATTATAAAAACATGTAATCCATTTTGTAAAAAGATTATATAATGTGCAGTGTGTTTCCTTTTGTAACTTTATTGTGAAAAATATCTTATTTACAGCACCGCTGGGTGCTCACATGACCCGCCAAAGATCTTCTCTCCTCCCGGCTGATGTCAGCGGCCCCTCCCTCTGCAGTGCTCAGAGTGAAGAACAGCTCCAGCGGGTCCCGTAAGTGCTCAACTGCATTGTAAATTAGGTATTTTCTACAATAAAGTTACAAAAGGAGACACACTGCACATTATATAATCTTTTTTACAAAACGGATTACATGTTTTTATAACGACCTTAAAGTGATACTATGGGTACATGTCATACTTACCTCATATACAAAACGCATTGCATAATTTTGCAATGACTTTAACCAAGGTTAATTGTTGGGATTACAGAATGTCATAATGCTGACTCCTGAGCTGACACAGGGAAAGAAAGGGGACACAGGAACTTTTTTTTAAAACATTTAGCTGTTTTATTACAGGTTTTTTAGAACATACAAAGGGGTACATGACACAACACAAGCACTGTGCTGTCTATCATGCTTTAAAGGATCAGAATTTTTTTATTTTTTTAGGGTTAAAACCACTTTAAGATTTTCATGATGACACGACTGTATTTGAATAAATGTAGATTATTGTACATACCGTAAATAAATATGCTATAAATAAGCCTTATGCCACGTACACACGGTCAGAATTTCCGACAACAAATGTTCGATGGGAGCTTTTTGTCGGAAATTCCGACCGTGTGTAGGCTCTATCGGACATTTGCTGTCGGAATTTCCGACAACAAAAATTTGAGAGCTTGGTCTCAAATTTTCCGACAACAAAATCTGTTCTCGTAAATTACGATCGTGTGTGGACAATTCCGACGCACTAAATTCCACGCATGCTCTGAATCAAGTACGAGACGGAAGCGCTCGGTCTGATAAGACTAGCGTTCGTAATGGAGATAGCACATTCGTCACGCTGTTACGTACTGAAAAGCACGAGGCTGAAAAGTGCGAATCGTCTCTTACCAAACTTCTACTAACACGACTGATATTGAACTTCCCTTTAATAGTGCTGTCGTACGTCACCACGTTCTTGGCGTTCGGAATTTCCGACAACATTGCTGCAACCGTGTGTTGACTTTTTGACAACAAACTTTAAAATGAGCAGGTTTTCAAAAATGTCCGACCGTGTGTACGCTCCATCGGACAACTTTTTCGGTCTTCATAGGACAAAAGTTTGCTCTGCAAACGGCCAAACTTTTCAGCAACAAAAGTCCTATGGTGCAAAGCCCTATCGTGTGTACAGAAATCCATAGGAATTTTGTCCGAAGTGCAAATACGCATGCCCAGAACCAATGTTAAAATAAACCAACCATAGCAGAAGTTGACCAAAAGGTGGCGATAAAGAGCAGAAAAAACACGTGATGTTGGGAAAGTTTAAAGCGGGAGTTCACCCATAAAACAATTTTTCCCCTTAGATGGATACTAGATGGATGCTCGTTTTGTCTAGGGGAATCGGCTAGTTGTTTTAAAATATGAGCTGTACTTACCGTTTTCGAGATGCATCTTCTCCGTCGCTTCCAAGTATGGGTCTTCGGGAGCGGGCGTTCCTTCTTGACAGTCTTCCGAGAGGCTTCCGACGGTCGCATCCATCGCATCACTAGTAGCCGAAAGAAGCCGAACGTCGGTGCGGCTCTATACTGCGCCTGCGCACCGACGTTCGGCTTCTTTCGGAAAATCGTGACGTGATGGATGCGACCGTCGGAAGCCTCTCGGATAACTGTCAATCAAAATAGGAACGCCCAGTCCCGCAGCCCATACCCGGAAGCGGCGGAGAAGATGCATCTCGTAAACGGTAAGTACAGCTCATATTTTAAAACAACTAGCCGATTCCCCTAGACAAAACGAGCATCAATCTAAGGGAAAAAGTGTTATGTACGGGTGAACCCCCGCTTTAAAGAAAGTTTGCAGAAAAGTTCTGCTGTGTGTATGCTATGGGTGTGTCCGGCCAACTCCCTTCAGACAAAAATCCAAGGAAAAGTTTGTTTGAAGTCCTACCGTGTGTATGAGGCTAAAGAGACAAGTTTGATCCAACATCCCTCGGAAAAAAAGCCACTGTTTTGTTGTCGGAATTTCCGATCGTTTGTATGCGACATTAGTGTGTTTTTTGTAGCCAAAATTAATATAAGACCTGGTCCTATTTTCAGGGAAACACAGTATTAGTATACATATCTTTTCTATGTTGCTGATGGGTGGTCCTGAATAGTGCAGGGAACAAAAGAGCAGGCTGGCATGATGGTCAACTGCAAGGCGTATGCCAATGACACCCTGGGCTAACAGGAAGTGGTTTGAAGAAACTAGGTGTCTTGGTGCCATATCCAGATAATAGGTGTGGAATGCAGCGAAAGCTGCTTTTTTTCATTTTTAAAACATAACAGGCAATGTATACAGTGCATTCGGAAAGTATTCACAGCACTTCACTTTTTCCACATTTTGTTATGTTACAGCATTATTCCAAAATGGATGGAATTCATTATTTTCCTTAAAATTCGACAAACAATACCCCATAATGACAATGTTAAAGAAGTTTGTTTAAAATCTTTGCAAATTTATAAAAAAAAATGAAAAACAAAATCACATGTATATAAGTATTCACAACCTTTGCGCAGTACTTTGTTGAAGCATCTTTGGCACCAATTGCAAACTCAAGTCTTTTTGAGCATGATGCTACAAGCTTGGCAGAAAATATTTTTGGGTAGTTTCTCCCATTCTTCTTTGCAGCGGCCAGCCCAGTATTCCTCATAGCCTCCTGGCTTCATTTCTTCCGATGTTGCCACGACGCTCCCTCCCGCTGTAATCCCGGGTGTGCGGTGCGCGATGATTTATATAGGCCTCTTATGAAGTCACAGTCCCAGCATGCTCCGGGTGGTGACGACTCAGGAAGGGGGCGGGGGGCGCTCGCTCGTCCCCACCCCCATTCCTGACCAACCGGACGGCATGCTCGGATAAGGGTCTGGTATGGATTTTGGGGGAACCCCCACGCCGTTTTTTTCAGCGTAGGTGTTCCCCTTAAAATCTATACCAGACCGAAGGTTCTGGTATCATCCTGGGGGGATCATCCTGGCGTGGTTCCCCTTCAAGATTCTCTGCACACGAGTCGCCCCGCAAGTCGGATCATCTTGATCCGACTTCTGGTGCGACCTCTATTCAAATCAATGGGCTCCCATAGGGAAACATTGATTTTGAACAGAAAAAGAAACACCGAACGAGGCTTAACACAGCGTTGAGCATCGTTAAATCACGTTTGCCGGCGTCTGACGTCTTTACAGCTCTAACGTTGGAGCTTCAGACTGCACTGGTCCTGGTTTTTTTTTTGCAGCTTAAAAACGGCTCAGCCATTTACAGCTCAAAAACGTCATGGTGGGCATGAGGCCATAGGCTAAGGCCCCATACACACCATAGAATCCATCCGCAGATAAATCCCATCAAATGGGTTTCAGCGGATAGATCCTATGGTGTGTACACGCCAGCGGATCTTTATCCGCGGATATATCTCCCCTGGGATGGATTCCAGCAGATCGGATATTCGCTGACATGCAGAACAAATCCATCTGCTGGAATCCATCCCAACGCATGGATCCGCTGGTCTGTACAGACTCACCGAATCCATCCGTCCGAAGGGATCCCCCGCATGCGTCGCAATGATTCAACGCATGCGTGGAATTCCTTATATGACAGCGTCGCGCACGTCGCCGCGTCATAATCGCGGCGACGGCGCGACACGTCATCGCCAGAGGATTTCGGCGCGGATTTCAATGCGATGGTGAGTACACTCCATCGCATTAAAATCTGCTGAAATCCTCGAGAGGATTTATCCGCGGAAACGGTCCGCTGGACCGTATCCGCGGATAAATACTCCTGTGTGTATGGGGCCTAACATGGAGAGCCATTTTTAAGCTGCAAAAAACACTCAGAAAAGTGGCTGTAAAAACGTCCGTGGGCATGAGGCCTAAAACATATAAACAAAATTGAAAAACAAATCTAATTCCTTTATCAATTTAGGCCAATATGTATTCAGCTACATATTTTTGATAAAATAAATCCCAATAAGCGTTTATTGATTGATCGGTTTACGCAAAAGTTATAGTGCCTACAAACTATGGGATATTTTTATTTACATCTTACTAGTAATGGAGGCACAATCAGCTACTTATAGCGGGACTGCGATATTGCAGCGAACAGTCGGACACTAATGCCCCTAACACATGATCGGAATTTCCGTTGGGATAAACTCTGATGGATTTTTCTGTTGGAATTCCGTTAAAGCTGTCTTGCATACACACTGTCACACCAAATTCGGACCGTCCAAAACGCGGTGACGTACAACACTACGACGAGCCGAGAAAAATTAAGTTCAATGCTTCCGAATATGCGTTGACTTGATTGTGAGCATGCACGTTTTTTTCCCTGTCGGAGTTCCATACAGACGAACGGAATTTCCGTTAGAAAATGTTTTCATCTGAAAAAAAAAGAACATGTTCTCTTTCTAAGTCCGTCGGAATTTCCGATGGAAAAACTCTGATGGGGCATACACACGGTCGGAATATCCGATGAAAAAATTCCATCTGACTTTTTCCATCGGAAATTCCTATCGTGTGTACAAGGCATTACTGACATGACTGACTTGTGATCAGTGCTAAAGATAAAGATATGCACAGTCACTGTACCAGTGACACTGACTGGGAAGGGGTTTAACATCAGTGGTGATCAAAGGGATAACTGTGTGCCTAGCTAGTGCATGTGTACTGTGGGGAGGTACTCTTAAAGCGGTAGTTCACCCTCACTGGCTTGATTTTACCATCGAGACAGGCATTGTAGCGCGAGCTACAGTATGCCTGTCCCGATTTTTTTAACCCCGGACTCACCTTGTAATCGGACATCGTAGATTTCGGCTCCCGCGGGGAATGGGCGTGCCTATGGAGAGGGAGGATGATTGACGGCCGGCCCTGGCACGTCACTCTCCCCGAAGACAGCCGGAGTAGGTCTCGGCTCTTCACGGCGCCTGCGCACAGGCTATGCGCAGGCGCCGTGAAGAGCCAAGCCTATTTTGGCTATTTCCGGAGAAGCGTGACGCGCCAGAGCCGGCCGTCAATCATCCTCCGTCTCCATAGGCACGCCCATTCCCCGGTATCTTCGATCTACGAGTACAAGGTGAGTACGGGGGTAAAAAATTTGGGACAGGCATACTGTAGCTCGCGCTACAATGCCTGATTTTATGGTAAAAGAAAAAAAAAAATTTTTTTTTTCGTTGATAGGGTGAACCCCCGCTTTAATAGGGGAAGGCATGAATCATTGTCCCTGCTTTACAGGAATACCTTCTCTACTGACAGAACGGCGATCTGCCTTGTTTACATAGGCAGATCGCCATTCTGCCTCTGTGCTGGATCAGTGGGTGATGGCGGACATCAAGTCTTGGGTACCTGCAGATCAGCTCCCGCTGTGTTTAACCACTTAAGGACCGGAAATATTTGCCTCCTTAATGACCAGGCCATGTTTTGTGATACGGCACTGCGTCGTTTTAACTGACAATTGCGCGGTCGTGCAATGCTGTACCCAAACAAAATGTATGTCCTTTTTTCCCACAAATAGAGCTTACGTTTGGTGGTATTTGATCACCTCTGTGTTTTTATCTTTTGTGCTTTTAACAAAAAAAGAGGGACAAGTTTGAAAAAAATATATATATCTTACTTTTTGGCGGGCTCCACTAAAAAACGCCTGATGTTTTGGCTAATCGGGATCCCCCCCCCCAACAAAAAAAATTCTTCATCAGAAGTTTAAGCCAATATGTATTCTTCTACATATTTTTGGTAGAAAAAAAATCGCAATAAGCGTATATTGATTGGTTTGCTCAAAAGTTATAGGGGATAGATTTATAGCATTTTTATCATTCAAAAATTTGTACTGGTAATGACAGCGATCAGCGATTTTTAGCTGGGCTGCGACATTGCGGCTCACAGATTGGACACTTTTGACATTTTTGGGACCACTGGCATTTATACAGCAATCAGAGCTAAAAATAGCCACTGAATACTGTATAAATGTCACTGGCAGGGAAAGGGTTAATACTAGGAGTGAGCAAGGGGTTAAGTGTTCCCTGGGGAGGTGCTTCTAACTGTAGGGGGGGTGTAGTGACAGGAGGAGGAGACAGATCACTGTTTCTGATCACTAGGAACAGCAGATCTGTCTATCACCCTCTGACAGAATGGGGATCTGTCTGTTTACATTGACAGATCCCCGTTTTGACTCTCAGGAGAGATTTCAGATGGCCACCGCCAACGTGCATCAGCTCAGGCAACCCCTAGTGGTCTTAAAGCAGCCAATATACACTGACGGCGATTCACCCAGGATAAGGTGACCAGATTTTTAAAATGAAATCCGGAGACATCCTTTTTTTTTTTTACTACGGTAGTAATGGTTGTAATCAGCGACTCTCTTGCCTGTTGCGGCCCACCTCACAGCCTGTCAATTCTTAGGCCCCTTTCACATTGGGGCAGGAGGCGCGGTGGCGGTATATTGCCGCTAAAAATAGCGGCACTATACCGCCGGGATTGCCGCGGGAATCAGCCGCTAGCGGTGCGGTATTAACCCCCGCTGGCGGCCGATAAAGGGTTAACACCGCCCGCAATGTGCCTCTATATTGCTGCAGTTTCCCATTCTTTTCAATGGAAAGGAGCGGTGAAGGAGCGATATACATGCCGCTCCTCTCACCACTCCAAAGATGCTGCTGACAGGAGATTTTTTTGTCTCCCGCCAGCGCATCACCTCAGTGTGAAAGCCCTCGGGCTTTCACATTGAGTAGGCAGTGAAGGAGTTTTTCAGGCGGTATAGCAGCGCTATTTTTAGCACTGTACCGTCTGAAAAACTTCTCAATGTGAAAGGGGCCTTACTCTCCGGGCCCTAGCTACTACTGGGTGGGAAGCAGAGGAAGATCACTCTGCCAGATAAGGCTCCAGGTAGGCATGTGGCTGGCCGGGACTTGAGCCAAGGCAGAAGAACATGCCCCAGCCCCTGTTCAAATCCAATCCGGGGACAAAACCGGGACAGACTTGGTCCGGGGACTCTCACCGGAAACCGGGGATGTCTGGTCACCCTAGCCCAGGAGAGCCAACCTGCCATAGTATAACTGTGGCGGCTGGTCTTTAAGTGGTTAATCACAGCAGGGGCGTGTCACCAATGGCACACATGTGCACCCCAGACTCTGAGGTTTTGGATCATGTACGTGATCCAGTGCAGCAGTGCCACCTTGCTACCGTATAAGTATGTTATACGGGTGGCAAGTGGCTAGTATACATTGCATACTAACTAGAACATTATGACAGATTTAAACAAAGCCCTCCACCTGTGCACTGTCACTAGGCCTTCCTTCCAGGTGTGTACTCATCCGGACATTTAAATGGCCCAGGCTGTGATGATGTCACTCCTGCACATGGGCACAGAAGCCACAGTCATGGCACAGTGTGCGCCCCCCCAAATGCAGTGCACAATCGCGAGTGACGTCACCCGCTGCTTCCAGCGTGACTCCCCTGAACACTGCATGTACATTCACTGAACGAACAGGAAAGCCTTTTATAGTTCTACATGTGGCAACAAGTAAAAAAAACGACGCTTTAAAAACTGTTGGGGCCACTCCTCCAAAGTTGTAACGTTAGCAACACCATCCTAACACTCTGACACACACATGAACGCGCACACACGCCCCATAGTGCACAGGCATGGAGCATTCGCTTAACGTGACCGTACGCACTTTCTTCTTTCCCGCCTCCCCCATACACACGCTGTATCCAAAGACGCAGAGCGGGGTACGCATGCGCAGACTCCCCGCATTCTCTCCTTCCGCTCTGCCGTGACTGTGCACGTACTGCGCACTCTCCGTGATCTTTGATAGCTGCGTATTGTGTGTCTTTGTGTTCTCTCCTCCGGTAAGATGGCGGATCCGCGGCTCAGGCAAATAAAGATCAAGACTGGCGTGGTGAAGCGGTGAGTGGAGTGGGCGGGAGGACAATGAATGTGATCTGTATACATTGTGTACTGCGCCCGACCGCTTCATATCCCCGCCCACCTGTGCTGTATAGGAGGGACCACCTGACTGTCCTTGTATAGGAGGGACCGCCTGACTGTCCTTGTATGAGAGGGACCCGCCTGACTGTCCTTGTATGAGAGGGACCCGCCTGACTGTCCTATACAAGGACAGTCAGGTGAGCCCCTCCTATACAGGACAGTCAGGTGGGTCCCTCCTATACAGGACAGTCAGGTGGGTCCCTCCTATACAAGGACAGTCAGGTGGGTCCCTCCTGTACAAGGACAGTCAGGTGGGTCCCTCCTATACAAGGACAGTCAGGTGGGTCCCTCCTGTACAAGGACAGTCAGGTGGGTCCCTCCTGTACAGGGACAGTCAGGTGGGTCCCTCCTGTACAAGGACAGTCAGGTGGGTCCCTCCTGTACAAGGACAGTCAGGTGGGTCCCTCCTGTACAAGGACAGTCAGGTGGGTCCCTCCTGTACAAGGACAGTCAGGTGAGCCCCTCCTGTACAAGGACAGTCAGGTGAGCCCCTCCTGTACAAGGACAGTCAGGTGGGTCCCTCCTGTACAAGGACAGTCAGGTGGGTCCCTCCTGTACAAGGACAGTCAGGTGGGTCCCTCCTGTACAAGGACAGTCAGGTGGGTCCCTCCTGTACAAGGACAGTCAGGTGGGTCCCTCCTGTACAAGGACAGTCAGGTGGGTCCCTCCTGTACAAGGACAGTCAGGTGGGTCCCTCCTGTACAAGGACAGTCAGGTGGGTCCCTCCTGTACAAGGACAGTCAGGTGGGTCCCTCCTGTACAAGGACAGTCAGGTGGGTCCCTCCTGTACAAGGACAGTCAGGTGAGCCCCTCCTGTACAGGGACAGTCAGGTGGGTCCCTCCTGTACAAGGACAGTCAGGTGGGTCCCTCCTGTACAAGGACAGTCAGGTGAGCCCCTCCTGTACAGGGACAGTCCTATACTGTTCTGTATAGGAGGGACCGGGATTGTGAAATTTACTGACACAACTCATTAAAAATTGTATATCAATATTTAGGCTACAAACATGTAACTAGCGTGAATAATAATGTGTTTTGGCCGTAACAAAGGACAAACCTTATTTCTCCATTTATATGAAGGGCGGAGTAATAGAACTCGGCACAGATTTCCCCCTTTACATCAGCGTCTGCAGGGTTGCCCTCCCCCTTTACATCAGAGTCTGCAGAGTTGCCCTCCCCCTTTACATCAGAGTCTGCAGGGTTGCCCTCCCCCTTTACATCAGAGTCTGCAGAGTTGCCCTCCCCCTTTACATCAGCGTCTGCAGAGTTGCCCTCCCCCTTTACATCAGCGTCTGCAGGGTTGCCCTCCCCCTTTACATCAGCGTCTGCGGGGTTGCCCTCCCCCCTTTACATCAGCGTCTGCAGGGTTGCCCTCCCCCCTTTACATCAGCATCTGCAGGGTTGCCCTCCCCCCTTTACATCAGCGTCTGCAGGGTTGCCCTCCCCCCTTTACATCAGCGTCTGCAGGGTTGACCTCCCCCTTTACATCAGCGTCTGCTGGGTTGCCCTCCCCCCTTTACATCAGCGTCTGTAGGGTTGACCTCCCCCTTTACATCAGCGTCTGCTGGGTTGCCCTCCCCCCTTTACATCAGCGTCTGTAGTATGAAACTTTTTTTTTTTTTTCCCAAAAGTTCCAAGTTGCAATGTCTGCCATTGTATTCTCTTGGGTCTCTGCTAAAAAAAACATATATAATGTTTGGGGGTTCTATGTAATTTTCTAGCAAAAAAAAAATGATTTTTTACATGTAGGAGAGAAATGTCAGAATTGGCCTGGGTGGCAAGAGGTTAAAGAGAAACTGTCACTTGCCCTGTGCTGTCACATAGGGGTATTATCCCCCCCCTTTGTGATCGCAATAAAATTAAGAAACAACCCATTCAGTCTGAAGTAGAAATGAAAGTCAAAACATTTGTGTGTAGATAAAAAAGGTATTTTTTTTTATAAGTGATCACATTCCCTCTGTTCTCAGCTGCATAAGAGCTGGGGTGAGGAGAAGCAGCACCACACTAAGCTTTCCAGTGTTAGGCTGTGCAGGAGAGATGTGTCAGGACAAGCCTGATCATTGGAGAACAGGCTGAGTTCACAGCTAGAGAACTGACCACGTTGTGTTTTCCTGCTTAGTGTGGTCAGTTTTAGTAGGAAAGCAAGGGGACTGGCAGGAACCCCAGGGATTTTACACAAAGGAAGAAATACAAAGAGAACATGAGACTTTTTCATACATACATGGTACAGCAGGAATATGAAATGCTGAGGTAACAAATGCTTTACAGCTGAGCTCCAATGCATATAAACTTTTATTCAAATACATTCCTCAATAGGCAAAAATGATGCAGCCTGTATGCAGAAAATGACAGGAGGGAACGGATACAACAGCAGTCACCCTGCACAAGGAGAGTAAGGAGGAGTGACCTGCCGTGATAGGACACCTAATGTGCCAGATTTTAGTTTTGCATTTCCCCTTGTTTTTGTATGCTGATATGTAATACAAATTAGAGGTTGATAGGATAATGACTCTTAAAATGGTATTGAATGCTTAAAGTTTAAAGCGGATGTGCCATGGGAACAAAATATTAAAAGTCAGCAGCTACAAATACTGCAGCTGCTGACTTTTAATATTAGGACACTTACCTGTCCTGGAGTCCAGCGCCGATCGCAGCACAGCACGAGCGATCGCTCGTCTCTCTGCTGCTCCCCCCGCCATCCATGCTGAGGGAACCAGGAAGTGAAGCGCTGCGGCTTCACTGCCCGGTTCCCTACGGCGCATGCGCGAGTCGCGCTGCGCCCGCCGATTGGCTCACACGCTGTGTGCTGGGAGCCGAGTGTTCCCAGCACACAACGGGCGACAGACGGGATGTGACGGAATGCCCGTCTTTCGCCTGTAGCGTGTGGCCGGAAGTGGGTGCAAATACCTGTCTTTAGACAGGTGTCTGCACCCCCCTCCCCCCTGAAAGGTGTCAAATGTGACACCGGAAGGGGGGGAGGGTTCCGATCAGCGGGACTCCACTTTAGGGTGGAGGACCGCTTTAAGTAATGTTACTAAACGCAGAACCTGCATTCACTAGATCTGGTCTCCCACAGTACACAGAAGTTGGAAATTTTAAATGATTTTAGTAAATATAAATGGATAAATACCTTTTCTCATCAGCTGTATATAGCAGCCTTGTGACTTCTATCAGTTCCTAGTAAAGCTTGTAGGAGGAGTTTTCATTCTTCCCTGATCTTCTGTCTGCACAGTGCTGATTGGCCCTGTGCTGATCACATTCACTCTCCCAAGAAAAAAAAAAAACATTCTAGCAATACAAGCCAAACTGAGCATGTGCAGCCCGTCAGGATCAGAAGACAGGTTCAAACAGCCTTTATACACAATGCAGAAGATGAACCCCTTAGGTTCCACAGTGAGTATAACAAGCATGCTTTACTGCATATACAGACTGGTTTTACTGTTGTGGGTTTAGTATCACTTTTAAGTGAATGTTTCGTGTTTTAAAAAGGTTAAAAAAAAAATTGCCCTCTACATTGTACACAGTTAAGCCGTAAATAATCCTTGTTGCCGATGGCTCCAGCTCTCTCATTGGCGCTCTCAAGGAGCTGTCCATTAATTGGCTTGGAGTAGGGGAGTGGTTTGCGATACCAGTTTTCATTGCTGTGCTTTTGTGTGGATGTACACATCATCATACTAGCACACTGCATCCAGTCACACAAGAAAGGCTCTATAGGACCCTGCAAGAGAAAGAAGCCATCCTGGATCTGGATATCAGGACCAGCACCAGAGCTCCTGCTAATGTGGCAGGAAATAAAAGCTTTGTACCAGGAAGGTGTAGCATCCATTGTAAATTATATCATTTTTTTTAAGCATGTAGAATATCGTTAAAAAAAAAAAAAAAATACTTTTTATTATCACTTTAGCGATTTGCTTTTTTCAGATCTTTTCTCAAGAAGCATATGTGGAATGTTGACCATTTATTGTGGTGTTCCATAAGGTTAAGTCTTTAATTACATAAAACATCCTTAAATATGTCTTTTTATTTCCATTTCAAACTAATAATGGCTTTCAATTTAAAGTGAATAAAGAGTGCTGGGGCCATGCAAAAACAGTGCTGACACCGTCCCGTTGTTTCCTTCCGGCTAAATGAAAGTGACACCAGTAGATTAGAATGAGACTAAGACAATTCGCATTGCAATTGTGTTAGTTTAACTTTAACAATCTTTTAACACTCTTGTTTAAATGTAGCTGACATACCATAATTACAAATCTACAAGCCTTGATTAAAGAATTTTACATCTGAACCTATAGAGAGAATGTATCGACTTTTTTTATATCTTCAAGGAAGCCAATTTTTCTTTTGTACATTTGGTAAACCAGTCCTTAGGGCTACGTGTCAAAAACAGATCTGTCTGGGATCTGAACTCTTGCATTTTATTGACATCCTATTGTAGGCAATAACAAAGGGTTATTGTCAAGAAATGTTCTCTGCTTAATGGCAGTGTGACGGAATGATAAAACTAATCTGAAAAAAGCTGATGCATTTCAGCCAACATTTTTTTTTTTTCCTGTGCATTTTAAAGTGGTTGTAAGGCCTTGCATATACCTAGTGAAGTGACTGGCCTCATGTGATGCACAGAAATAATGCAAATCCTCCTATATAAGTTGTATCTGTTTTAGAGGTCGGCCGATATATCGGCCGATATTTGGCCGTTTTTGTGAAATCGGCATCGGCTGATTTTTGTGAAAGAATCGGCCGATTCGCAGCTAAAGTGTCCGGCCTGCATGGCCGCCTGCCCTGCAGTACTGACCCCGCTCCCATGTATCCGATTCCTCCTATCTGCACGGCCACCACAGAAGGGACATAGATTTCACTGACCCGCCGTGCCCCGCCCCCTCCCTCGGCGTGCTGTATTAGGGACAGGGAGAAATAATCATTGGCTTACAACTGCCGCCTGACTAATGTAACTCCCCCAGCAGGAATGTCTTCCTCCCCTGCTGAGGTGGAGCCTGCTGGCATTACACCAAGTTCTAAACAATGATTGGCTGATCCGCTCATCAGCATGCACCTAGCCTATTAGGTGCATGCAGATAGAATTGGATTATGATACCCAGCATGTATGGAGGGTAAGTTGCCCAAATTATGTGCTACTGTGCCCCCCCTGCAGAATTTATTTAAACTCTTTTTAAAAGGGAAACCTGGCTGAGGCTGGCATTGACAAAATGGATGAGGATGACTCTGGGTGGATATGAGAGTTGCATTGTGGAGATCCTCTTCACAATGTAACTCTCATCCCCACACAGAGTCATCCATATCCATCTTCACAATGCAACACAATCATCTTCATCCCCACCCAGCACCATCCACCCCACTCCAATGCATCCCCTGCACCATCCATCCCTTTCCACAACACATTCCCACCCACGCCCAGCACCATCCATCCCTCTCCACAACGCATTCCCATCCACCCCTCTCCACAATGCATCACCACAACGCATCCCCACCCACGCCCAGCACCATCCATCCCACTCCACAACACATCCCCACCCACGCCCAGCACCATCCATCCCTCTCCACAACGCATCACCACAACGCATTCCCACCCACGCCCAGCACCATCCATCCCACTCCACAATGCATCCCCACCCATCCCTCTCCACAATGCATCTCCACCCATGCCCAGCACCACCCACCCCTCTCCACAACACATCCCCACCCAGCACCATCCATCCCTTTCCACAACACATCCCCACCCACGCCCAGCACCATCCATCCCTCTCCACAATGCACCCCCACACACCCCTCTCCACAATGCATCCCCACCCATGCCCAGTGTATTTTTTTTCTTTTTTAATAATTGAGGTGGCACTGATGGGCTGCACTGGTGGGCACTAATGAGGTGGCACTGATGGACACTAATGGGCTGAAGTGGTAGGCACTGATGAGGTTGCACTGACAGGCTGAACTGGTGGACACTAATGAGGTGGCACTGATGGACACTGATAGGCTACACTGGTGAGCTGCATTGGTGGGTACTGATGGACACTGATATGCTGCACTTCACCTCTCCACCCTAAACAATAACCTCCTCCCCAACCTAGATTTTCTGATATAATGGGGAAAAATATCGGCCGCAAAAATCGGCCTAAAATATCGACCATCGGCCGCCCCAATTTTGGAATATCGGTATCGGCCAGAGAAAAACACATATCGGTCCACCTCTAATCTGTTTATCTGCAGTCTTCTCTTCTTTACATCCGTTCAAAGTCCAGAATATATAAGCTTGTCTGAGCTGTCAGAAAAAGGGGAGTGGAGAGCTGAAATTAAACTCTGTAGAGCTCAGTGAGGAGAGCTGATTGGAGGGAAACGCCACGCCCCCCCTCCACACAGGAACAGGGCTGAGGCTCTCAATTAGCTGGTGGTCCCTCGCCGTCACTTTTTTTTTTTCTTGGTGTCATGGAAACTTGTCAGAAATTACTCTGGTCGCAGAGGAATGAAGAAGCGGACAGAAATAACACTTGGTGACAAGTACACACTAGGGATATGCTTTGTTCATATTTCACGTCTGATTATAACACCCTGGCAAATTATAACTCCTCCCACTTCCATCTTGAATTTGTTTTGTTGCAAGCAATAGGGAGAACGAAGGGGAAGAAAGTGTGGGAAATGACACCAGCTTTAAGCCCCTTTCACACTTGTGCGACTTGTCCTGCAACGTAGCACGACAAGCCGTACCCCATGATTTCTAATGAGTACCATTCATATCTGTGCGACTTCAAGATGCACCGACTTCAAAGTAGTCCCCGTACTACTTTTGGTCCTACTTTGATGCGTGATGAGCTCCATAGACCTCAAGTTTACACTTTTGGGAGACTTCAGATGTGTTTTTTGCAAAATTTAACCAGGCTTGGATATTTTTCTTTTTAAGAAAGGGCTTTCATCTTGCCACTCTACCCCATAGCCCAGACATATAAAGAATACGGGAGCTTGTTGTGACATGTACCACACAGCCAGTACTTGTCAGATATTCCTGCAGCTCCTTTAATGTAGTTGTAGGCCACGTGGCAGACTACCTGACCATTTTTTTTTGTCTTATCAATTTTGGAGGGACGTCCAGTTCTTGGTAATGTCACTGTTGTGCCATATTTTCTCCACTTGATGATGACTGTCTTCACTGTGTTCCACTGTATATCGAATGCCTTGGAAATTCTTTTGTACTCTTCTCCTGAATGATACCTTTTAACAATGAGATCCCTCTGATGCTTTGGAAGCTCTCTGTGAACCATGGCTTTTGCTGTAGGATGCGACTAAGAAAATGTCAGGAAAGACTAGAATAGCTGAACTTTTATTTAGGGTTAATCAGAGGCACTTTTATTGATGGCAGGTGTGTGTCGACTCCTATTTAACATGGGTTTAAATATGATTGCTTAATTTTGATTACAGCTACATCCCCAGTTATAAGAGGGTGTGCACACTTATGCAACCACATTATTTTAGTTTTTACTAGGGTTGTCCGGGTACCGAGTATTTGCGCAAGTACTTGTACTCGTGTAAATGCTCCCGATGCCTTTGCCGATACCTGGCTGGGATGGGAGAGAGGAAGTCAGCGGGCAGAGTCAGCGAGCACGGGGGTGGAGAGCAGAGCGGAGACCAAGGCGCAGAGCGGTGTGGTGAGCTAATCCTCGGGCGATTAAGCTTGCAGGGGGCAGCTGCATCGGCGACCGCAGCCGTCACATTCGGTAACAGAAGTGACGCTCCCTGTTGCTGTTACAAGTCAGTGCCTTTAAAATCCCGACGCCGTTTGTAACAAGGTTTCCACTGCTGCTTTATTGAAGCCGAGTGCAGGGTGTACCAAGATGGGCGTCGTAGAGGCAGCATATAAAAATATATCCTCTTGTGCCCATTAGTGCCATCCAGTACCACTGCTCAGCCATCAGTGAGTGCCACCTATCTGTGCTCAGCCATCAGTGAGTGCCACCTATCAGTAATGCTTAATTAGTGCCACCTAATCATATCAGTGCCCAACAGTTCTGCATATTAGGGCCTCCTCATCAGTGCCACCTATCAGTGCTCATCACTCAGTGCCAGCCAGTCAGTGCCACCTATCAGTAATGCTTAATCAGTGCCAAACAAGTATCGGTAATCGGTATCAGCGAGTATTTGGGGGGGGGGGGGGGGGGAGTGTATCAGTACTTGTACTCGGTCTTAAAGTGGTATCGGGACAACCCTAGTTTTTAACCCATCCCCTAAAATATTTGTTTGTTTTTCGATTGAGTTGTACAGATTATAGATGTAAAACGTTCTGAAACCATTTTATCTTTGTCTAATTCTATTTATTTTTTTACACCACAGAAACCTGCCTTTTTAACAGGTGTGTAGACTTTTTGTATCCAGTGTATATATCCCCGTATGAGTCTCTGAGCAATGGAAAGGTTAGATCTATAATGAACTAAATGAAGTAGAGACAATCAGTGTGTATCATACAGGGTCTATGTATCCAGAAGGAGTATCGTCCAGATCAAATGATATTGTTACGTGGCCAACCAATAGCTAAGCCCAGTTCACTGGAGTGCTAATGAATCCGCTCATTGACACCATGAAGAATGTGAGCAGCCGGCTTATTGTGTTAGCATGGTGCAAGTCCCAAGATATATCTCTACTATAATAAAAGGCGACCAGGTTGTGCATTGAGTAGCCAAATTTCCATGCCGCACAGTTATACCTGTGCCATTGTGTACTGTATACTATCGGAGATGATAATAAGCACAAGTTCTGCCAACACAAGTAAAGCTTCTATTGAGCTGAATCATTGGCTGTGCGTCAGTTCAAAAATGCTGGGTGATATTGTGGCAATATACAGAGCTTGTTAGCTCAACTCGATGGTTTAGTGTCGCCTACGAGTTACCAAATGAGCTGGACAGGAACTCCTTTTGAGTTCCACTCCTGAGCCCAATACTGCTGAACTGCCCAGGCTGAATGCTGCTATGAGTGGATTAGTCAGTTGTATCCTGGCTGCTAGTGTCTGCTGCTGCCGGTTCAAACTATTTCATATTCCAGCCGAGCAAGAATATTTACCAAAAATATGTAGAAGAATACGTATCGGCCTAAACTGAGGAGAAAAGTTTTTTTTATATATATTTTTTGGGGATATTTATTAGAGCAAAAAGTAAAAAATATTGCATTTTTTTTTTTTTTTTTTCAAAATTGGGGCTCTATTTTTGTTTATAGCGCAAAAAATAGAAACCACAGAGGTGATCAAATACCACCAAAAGAAAGCTCTATTTGTAGGGAAAAAAAGGACGCCAATTTTGTTTGGGAGCCACGTCGCACGACCGCGTAATTGTCAGTTAAAGCAACGCAGTGCCGAATCGCAAAAAGGGGCCAGGTCCTTTACCTGCATATTGGTCCAGGTCTTAAGTGGTTAAACGGAGGTGCTGGAAACATGTTTTCCTATCCTCCTCCTTCTGAGATCCCTTTTTTGTTTGTTTTTCCCATATACATTTTTGGGCAAGAACAATAAATCGTATAGACCACCCATTTCAAAGAAAGGTTAAGGAAGGACAGGATAGAAAAACATTTTTTCATGAGCCGAGTCCCAGAAGACTTCTATCTTGTGTACAGACTTGCACATGAAACAATTTCCGCACCGAAACATACCATTAGGTGCTCTTCTAATTGTAGAACTTAGAGGAGAACTAGGGGCATATCTACTGTGAACCAGCATATCCGCTAGGGTTGGAGCCTTTCTAACAATAAGGAATGGTTTGGAATCTAATATTCCTTCAATGCTTTTCTAGGAGCAAGCTTAGTGTGGCCCAACTGGTACCACAGCATTTGACAATCCCTAGTTTTTGTTTTTTTTTCCATATTCATACTTTCCTAGGTGGATGCAGCATCAGTCCAATGCTGCCCATGTCCCCATGGCCTCTACACTGTAAACTGAGCGATTAAACACCGCTGATCGCTCGGTTTTCAGAGCTCAGTGAGCCACAGACTGTCAGTCACAGCTCTCTGCTCATCTTCCTCCTTGGTCATTGGAGGGCTGGGCTGGGCTGGGCTGTGGAGGGGGTGCCCCGTGTCCATTGCCGGTCTATGGGTGTGATGACCTTAGGAACAGTCCATGTGCACGACTGCTAGCATGCGGGGGTAGGAGCAGAAGAGACCGGTCTTGCACTCAGAGGATCGGCCAATTAGATCAGGGTTTGACAAATTTGCTTGGAATCTAGGAGCCAGCTAAAAAAGTTAGGAGCCAGAAAACGCGCCCCGTCCCGACGAGCTTGTGCCCAGAAGCGAACACATACGAGAGTAGCGCCCGCATATGTAAACGGTATTTAAACCACACGTGAGGTATCGCCGCGATCGTTGGAGCGAGAGCAATAATTCTAGCCTAGACCTTCTCTGTAACTCAAAACATTCAACCTGTAGATTTTTTTTAAACGTCGCCTATGGAGATTTTAAAGGGTAAAAGTTTGACGGCATTCCACGAGCAGACGCAATTTTGAAGCGTGACATGTTGGGTATCAATTTACTCGGCGTAACATTATCTTTCACAATATATTTTTTTAATTACATTTTTTTTTTTCTAAAAAAGTGCGCTTGTAAGACCGCTGCGCAAATACGGCGTGACAAAGTATTGCAACAATCGCCATTTTATTCTCTAGGGTGTTAGAATAAAATATATATATATATATATATATATATATATATATATATATAATGAGGGAAGGAGATGGTAGTGAAACATGACACATTACAATTGTTGTTTAACTTATAATGCCAACGGCCACCACCAGATGGCGCCAGCTCACAGAAGGAAGCGCTTGGGACTTCACAAAGCCGCGGCCTCAATTACTGGCAGGCGCCAGGTTACAATTTCTTGTCGCAATTGCGACCTGGCGCCCGGATATTGTCGACCCCTGAATTGGGTAAATATATCTCCGCGCTCCTCGCCCCCCAGACAAAAAAGATCAGTTACCCATGCAGTGCAGGCAAAGCCTCACCACATGGGAAACATATTTATCTTTTTGAATTCTTCTTTACATTTCGGATCTATGTTTAGCATAGGCTGGTTCTTCGGGTCCCCGGAATCACAATCTTTGACTTCCTGGTGCTTCACAGGATATCAAAACCTGAAAATTATTTTTGTGTCACTGCTGCAATATTTAGGGCACTTTTACACTGATCAATAGCAAAAACGCATATGTTGCATTTACGGGGTGTTTTTCACAGGACACGTGACTCAAAAACCGCGGGGGCATTTTTGATGCGTTTTTGCAACGTTTTGTATGCATTTCAATGGGGTGGTGCAGGGTTTTTTTTTTTTTGCAGCAAGCAGGATTTTACTAAACGCAGTGGACCCACAACCAATCAGTGTGAAGAGTTCCATAGGATTACACGGTCCCATGTTTTTCTTCCACTATTAACATGAAAACAGAAGGAAAACGGATCAGAGTGAAGGCAGCCCAAGCTACAGTTTTCTTTCTAGTTGACTAACTGCTTTAAAGTTATCATTCCATCAAAAATCCAACATCTCATTGAAATCTTATCAAATCTATAAATATTAGTCTGTATTTTATGTTCCTATAACTTATGATTACAGCTTCCTTTAGTAAGAAATTTAATAAATTCTGTTATGTTTTTACTTTTTTTTTTTTCTGTCTTAATAAAATATCCCTACAAATATCCCATTTGTATATCTTCATCCAGCTTTTTTTTCCTTAACATTTTGGTATAGACATCATTTTGCTCTCTTGGGATAGATTATTGAAAAATTAGCTCAGATTCTAAATCAAAATCTATCAATCACTGTTTAAGTTTCAAAGAGGGATGGCTAGATAATAAATTGGGAATAAGCAAGCTGGAACCTACTCAACAAATTCAATTCTTGGTTAAGAAGTTTGATTCATTACAGGGAATAAGGCTTTAGAGAGACAGAATAATTCAGTATCAGCTAAAGGATTGGAATACAAGCACTAGACCAGACATGCTGAAAATAGGCACGGTTGTAAGGGCATGGTACAGTGATTAGGTGACGCAATTCTTTCATCTGCTCCAAGTTGGAGACATTATTTAAATGTGCCAATCTGCACGCATTTCAGAGCATTGAAAGGATAAAGTATAAAAAAAAATTACAGAACCAAAGAATTTAAATCTTTTAGCAATTTGGAATATAATGTAATTGAAATATTGGCACTCCCTCAGCGGGTGTGTACAAATAATAAAGTGGGCCCATACCTAAATCAACCCTCCATTCTGCCTTAAGGGCTCATATACACTTGCTTCAACGCACATTAAAGCTCCTACTGCTTCAACAAGCTTTTATGGTGTGTTTTTCATGCTTCAGTGGTGCTTTGAGGAGGCTTCGGTGGTACTTTTTTAAGCTTTGTTGAAGCTTGGTAGATGCCCTGTGTGTGTTATCTCTGGCTGGGAAGGGGTTAAACATTTAGGGCGAACAGAGGGTAAAGTTTGTGCCTAACCAGTGTTTTATTTATTTATTTTTTATGTACTTTGTCCTACTTTAAGCCATTTTATTCCCTGCTTTGCACATCCCCACTGATAGGACGGAGCTCCGCGTTGTTTACATATACAGAGCTCTGTCCAGTGTGTCTCCTCGTCGATCAGCGGGTGCCAGAGGTCATCAATTGGCCCGCACCCGCTGATCAGCTTCTGCTGTGACTAATCACATCAGAGGTTGTGTAGCGGCGGAGCGCGCTGGTGATTCTGCACAAAGCCGTCACTCTGTAGCAGTAAAGCTACTATAGGGTGACTGGCAATAGGTTAATGTGTATATGTGAAAATTGCCCAGGAGTGGTTAAAGCGTATTGAAACCCATACCAATATGAAACATATTGCAGCTATACCAGTCCTTAGGTTTAGCGGTTGCATTATTTTCCTATTTTTATTTGCTGATCCTGCCAATAACACACTTCCTGTCCTGTGTGCAACACTTGCACATTGTACTGTATTGCTGGAGAAGCAGCATTATCACCCTAGGCTGTTCTTCTGATTTGAACTACAACCCCCTCCTCTTCTGTTAACCAGTTACTAACCGCTCTATAGACCATATACGTCTACAAGGCGGTTGCTTAACTCTGGGAGGACGTCCTCCCAAAATCGTGCTCCCGTGCACCCTCTGGTACAGTGTGAGAGGAGGGGGGGGGGGGAGGGAGAGAGAGCAAATGCAGCACGAGTGCTGTGGGCTGGATCTGTGACAAATGCAGTCACAGATCCAGCCAGCCATCCATCCCTGCCCCACACTACTCTGCAATACCCCACACTACTCTGCAATACCCCACAATACCCTGCAATGTCGCCTATGGGGATTTTTAAGTAGCGAAGTTTGGCGCCATTCCACGAGCGTGTGCAATTTTGAAGGGTGACATGTTTGGTATCTTTTTACTCGGCGTAACTTCATCTTTTACCTGTACCTGCAAAATGCATACTTGAATAATAGAATAAAAATAATGTAGCCACCCAAGGACTGGCAAGCTGAATATTTTATATTTTGGTTCCTTGGTTTAGTCATACTTTAAGCAACTTTACTGGCTCCCTGAAAACTTGTGTTCCTAAAACAACTTTTGAACCCTGGTCACCAAAGAATGTTATAAATAATGGTAAACTATTTTTACAGTTTCATTTCTGCAGGTGTTTTGTGCTCGACAGTAAGGTAGTGTTTATGTATTAGAGAAGATAATATCTTTTGCAATTGTAAAACTGTTATTTGATAAATTTTATTTAGTATCTCTTCAGTAAATGTGCCAGATAGAGCCTGGACCATATGTGTTACCAAAGGTGTCTTGTATTGTTCGAAGTGTGTAATTATTATGAGGAGGAAACCAGCATGTGTTCATCAGGTAAATCTCATGCTTGGTATATTTGTCCAATTCTTGTGCTGGATTAACAACATTAGTGGGCAAAAAGCAAATATTTAAAGTGTCACGTTCAGTATGGCTTTGTTTCAGGCATTGAAGAAGCCTTTACATAAACTCTAATACAAGAATGTTGTATGGATACCTTCAATTGTTGCAGTATTTTTGCAGCTTTGTGAAGTGTGAGTGTAAAATGTGACTGACTGGCCCATACACGATCCGAAAATTGGATGAAAAGTACCGGTTTCGAAGCGATCGTACAATAATCGGATCGTTGGTACAGAGCTTTCGAGAGCCGATCACGACACTGCATCCTATCGGGCAAATACAATTTTTTTTATTTTTCTTCGTATAATGACAGATTGTACGATTTTCGTTTAATCAGTACAGGTGTCGTCTGAAAATACAATAGAAATACACATGACATCACTTCTGCTTTTTTTATTCTGTCGTACGAGAATTTTCGGAACTTTAGTAACCTCTCCATTTTTGACATGCAACAAGCATGGAAAAAAAAAAACGGACGATCTGTCGTCTGCTTTTGGGATTGTGTGTACGGGCTCTAAAAGAGTGTTCGCACTACAATTTCTGCATTCCAGATGTGTTTTTGAAGCGTTCCAGTGCCAATTTCCCTCCCCTTTTTTCCCCCATTATCTTAAGAGCATGTAAATTCCAATGCTTTCTTTTTGATGCGTTTTGCCACGTTACAGATGCAGTCCATACAGAAAAAATGCAACATGTTCTACTTTTGTTGACTGCGCTGGTGTGAACTAGGGCCATTAGTATACATATTAAAGTGGAACTTAAATTATTACTAAACCTGAATTTTTTTTTTTTTTTTTTTTTTTTTTACCTTTTTTAATGCATTGTTTTGCATTAAGGTAAAAAAACGTTTCAGTTTCCCTGTGCCCCCCTTCCCCTGTGTGAAGGGGAAGAGATCGGCGCTGTGCATAGCTGCATCTATTCTCCCCTCTTTTTTCTTCTTTACACTGCCATTGGCTCTTGCTGCTGTCAATCAAATGCAGTGGGGGGAGGGTGGGCCTAAGTCCCACTATGGAGCGCGGCACCGTAGACGCACATGTTGGGAGTGTGGGGACGAAGTCTCCATAGCCAGCGGCTGGCTATGGTTGTCCCAAGAAGAAACTGAGGAGTTGAGATTGCAGCCGGGGACCTGAGAAGAGGAGGATCTGGGCCGCTCTTAGCAATACCACTGCACAGAGCAGGTAAGTATAATATGCCTGTTTATTTTAATAAAAAATATATATAATTTTGCCTTTTTAGTAACTTTTTTTTTTTTTTACTATACAATTTCTGTACTGTCTTCACAACACTAGGCAAGTAGTCATGTATGGAAACCATTCATGACAGTTTCTTTACATTGTAATCCTGCTATTGCTATGACCAATGATGACAATCATGATAACCCAAGCATCTCAGTGGCTGCATACCATGCACACTAGTGCTCATGTGCCGCTCACTTGCAGTATATGTAAGGTTAGCATGCGGCAACTGGTTAAACACTGTCCATACGTTTTTGATGCAGAATAAAAACACAGGGGATTGCAACCGGCGGGGAAACAGACCTTAGAGGATTTATAGTGCTTATACATGCAGTATTATGTAATAAATTTGTAAAGACTAAAAATTCATGTCTGTATTGCTTCACAGGAACTATGGAGTTTAAAATAATATAACCACCAATTTGGACCAAATATCTATACGACCGCAAGGAGAAACTGAGCACAAGAATACTCAGATGTGTTTTCCAGAACATTCATCCTCCCTTGGATCAATGGTTCAGGCTAGGGGTGGTGCAATGGTGCGGGGGATTTTTTCTTGGCGCACTTTGGGCCCCTGAGCATCGTTTTATTGCCTTGGCCTACCTGAGTATTGTTGCTGACCATGTCCATCCCTTTATGACTTCAGTGTACCCATCTTCTGATGGATGGCTCCTTCCAGCAGGATAATGCACCATGTCACAAAGCTCAAATCATCTCAAACTGTTTTTTTTTTTTTAACATGACAATGAGGTCACTGTATTACTCCAATGGCCTCCACAGTCATTCGCATCGTGGATGTGCAGCCGACAAATCTGCAGCAACTGTGTGATGCCTTCATGTCAATATGGAGCAAAGTCTCAGAGGAATGTTTCCAACACCTTGTTGAATCTATATGCCATCACAAATTAAGGCAGTTCTGAAGGCAAAAGGGGATCCACCCCGTTACTAGCAAGGTGTAACTAATAAAGTGGCCAGTGGTAATGGTAAGTGGCCATCTATACCATGTGTAGAGAAAAGGAAAGAGTTAATTAGAGCTGATTAAGGAATAATACGTAATACTTTTGGGGTTGCCTTAAAGCCCCAAATACTTTTTTTTTTTTTTTTTTTTTTTTTTTCATCCTACCTACTTCCCACTGCTCTCTAACCCAGTGGTTGTCAACTTATGATCTAGAGGGGAGCTTCAAATGCAACCCCTGCCATCTTCAAAGGGCCCCCACATATGGTTCAATATGTGTAATGCTTGTGATGACTGTCAGAAACTGCAGACCTATTAGAGGAAATGTGGGTCCGATAGTGTTGACATGCTGCAGAAGATAATAGGAAACTGGGAAGATGTTGCATGAGGTCAATAGAGATGAAAGCGATTACCCTAATCAATGTTCCCACTAAAGACTGCTGAGGTCTGAGGGCACCAGTGCTTTCCATCCTGATAGTCTCTCCTGCCGTTTCCTTTCATTGTGAAGGCAGATGATTTTTAGCCGGGACCCGCCGATCGTTAGAGTGAGTGACTGGAGAGAGCTCTGTGTATGTAAACACAAAGCTCTCTTCTGACAGCAGTCATGTGCCTGTTTTTGTTTCCCTGCAAAGCCGGGAATAAAAAATGGCACATCCCTTAGTAAAAGCACCACATGGTAAACACTTTACACATAGGCACCCATTTAACCCTTTGATTGCCCCAGATGTTAACCCCTTCCCAGACAGTGTATTTAGTTCAGTGTATGGTATTAGCACTGACCACTGTATTAGTGTCACTGGAGATGTCAGTTCCCCCATGTCAGTTTCAGATTGACTGCCGCAGTATCGCAGTCCCGTTATATGCAAGTCACTAATCGCTGCCATTAGTATGAAAAAAAAAAAAATTCCAGTGTGTGTAATAAATAAATAAATTATATAATCTCTATATCATAGTTTTTATAGGCGCTATAAATTTCATGCAAACCTATCAATACATACTTATTGGGATTTGTTATTGGATATGTTTTATAGCAGAGGGTAAAATATATTGGATTTTTTTTTTTTTTTTTTTTTTTTTAAACCTAAAAAATAAGTGTCTATACTGTGTATAATCCAGTATTGCACTCTCTCACCTTCCTCTGCACATGCTCAGTTGCTCCCAATTTTAGAAATTTTTAGGCACTGCTGAGTTTGTAGAGGCTGATCTGCTGGTGGAATTTAACCCTCTTATAATTTACATCCCAGGCAATCTGCTTCTGTTTGATTTGTAACTGCCATGGTGCTGCACATGTGATCAGTTATGACACGACCATTTGATGGTTTGGCAGTTTGATGACACAAGCAAATGTGATAGTTGGCAATCCCA
The DNA here is from genome assembly GCF_905171775.1 of Rana temporaria. Taxonomy (NCBI): domain Eukaryota; kingdom Metazoa; phylum Chordata; class Amphibia; order Anura; family Ranidae; genus Rana; species Rana temporaria. The sequence continues at coordinate 96,771,482 of NC_053489.1, forward strand.
GCATTCTAGGAACGTAAACCATGAAATCTTAGGTTTAGTTCCACTTTATATTTTCCTTCTTTTCAGGGGAGCTGGGCTTCGGCAAAATGGCAGCCTCCAGAAAGAAGAAAATGCTGGAGGATATTTACAGCACACACTAATTTTGGTAGCATAATAATGTATGTTCCTTGCTAAAGAACATTATTTTTTATCGCGTTATGGGTAAAGTTCCGCTTTAACCACTTCCAGACCTTAGGTGTTTTTCAGATTCGGTGTTTGCAAGACTAAAACAGTTTTTTCTGCTAGAAAATTACTTAAAACCCCCAAACATTATATATATTTTTTTTCTAACACCCTAGAGAATAAAATGGTGGTCATTCCAATACTTTTTGTCACACCGTATTTGCGCAGCGGTCTTACAAGCGCACTTTTTTTGGAAAAAATTCACTTTTTTGAATTAAAAAATAAGACAACAATAAATTTGGCCCAATTTTTTTATATATTTTGAAAGATAATGTTACGCCGAGTAAAATGATGCCCAACATGTCACGCTTAAAAATTGCGCCCGCTCGTGGCATGGCGTCAAACTTTTACCCTTAAAAATCTCGATAGGCGATGTTTAAAAAATTCTAGAGATTGCATTTTTGGAGCTACAGAGTAGCTCTAGGGCTATAATTATTGCTCTCGCTCTAACGATCGCGGCGATACCTCACTTGTGTGATTTGAACACCGTTTTCATATGCGGGCGCTACTCGCGTATGCGTTCGCTTCTGCGCGCGAGCTCGTCGGGACGGGGCGCTTTAAAAAAATATTTTTTTTGTTTTCTTATTTATTTTTATTTATTTTATTATTTTTTACACTGAAAAAAAATAAAATAATAATTTGATCAATTTTATTCCTATTACAAGGAATGTAAACATCCCTTGTAATAGAAAAAAGCATGACAGGTCCTCTTAAATATGAGATCTGGGGTCAAAAAGACCTCAGATCTCATATTTGGGCTTAAATGCAAAAAATAACAAAATAATAAAAAATGTCATTTTTTCAAATGACCAAAAAAAAAATTTGTCTCTTTAAGAGGCTGGGCGGGACTGACGTTTTGACGTCACTTCCGCCCAGCCGAGCTATGGGGATGGGCGAAGGAGATTTTTCCTTCAGTCTCGTCCCCGCTCACCAGCCGACAGCATCCGACGGCTCCGGTAAGCGGCGGAAGGCGCGGGAGAGCGGCGGGGGGGGGGGCCCTCTCCCGCCACCGATAACGGCGATCTCGCGGTGAATCCGCCGCGGAGACCGCCATTATCGGATTCCAGACCGCGCACACTAAAGATGGATACCACGGTTGTGACAGCAGCTGCTGCCGTTACCGAGATATCCATCTTTAAAAATAGGACGTACATCGTCGTGCGCAGGTCTGGAAGTGGTTAAACTAACTTCTGATTTTTTTATTTTGTATGGAAATCGGAATGTAAACTACTAGCTGGGACTTAGAAATATAAGAACTGTGGACCAAAGCACCCAATCGGCTTCCAGATGGCTTTTCCACAGAGTTGGAAATTAAATTGGCATTCTGATTGGTTGTTATGAGCAACAAGAAATGATCTTATTGGCACACCACATGCATAAGCCACTGTGTTGCTGAGAGCAACCAGTCAGACTATTCATTTGGTTTTCTAAAGTGCAATATAGGAAGGAAAGTGCATAAATTGGTGAATGGCCATGCACATTAATGATAGAATTTAAAAATAAAACTTTTTAAACACCTGTTTAGAACATAGGTTATTACAAAAGCTCCAGATATTTCAATCCAAATGATTTTAAATTTTTTCAAGACCTGGGATGAGGTCATTTCATCTAATGAAAATGAGAGAATCTTCATTAACTCCTATGCTACACATTGATCTTTTGGTTTTACACAACCCGTTTACAGCTTAACTACCTGCCTATTCAAACCTGAAAAGCCAGATTATGATTAATTTCTCTCCTGTAATAAAGAAATCCGTTTGAGTCAGTGGCAGCATATTCTGTTACCGAAATAGAAATTCAGTGAACAGTGGCCTCCATTCTGTATCATTTATAATTCTGCAACGGTACCGGGTGCACATTTACCAAAGTGTGACCTTGGGCAAGACCTGCAGTCAGAGACTAAAGGAAAATGAAGCATCATACCCCAGGCTTTTCCTCCTCTCTGGAAGTTAAAAACACTGTGCATGGCTTTTATACAGTTTTGCACATTTGAGTTAGCTCCTTGCACAGCGGATACCCTTAATAAAATGACAACAGTAATTTGGTTTTGTCATTTGAACTGGCACCGGCTACATGCCTCAAAAATACAGTATTAGGGTTGCTGAATGTGTGTCGGGTCTAATTCTTTTTTCCATTTTCCAGAGAGCGGCTTTTCCATTAACTTTGGGAAAACACACTGGCAGATTCGTTTAAGAGCATCTCAGCTCCACCCTGGCTCTAAGTGACTTAGCCTGTGCAGTCAAATTAAGATCAAGGGACATTTTTCTCATTAGGCTGTCTTTTATTTATTTTATATATATATATATATATATATATATATATATATATATATATATATATATATATATATATATATATATATATATATATATATATATATATATATATATACATTTTGCATTCACGCAGTGGCATTGT
>NC_053489.1:96776621-96876621 GCF_905171775.1 Rana temporaria
GTGGTGATACAAAGGGTAGACATCCAAGAGCAAAATTGTGGTCCACACCTTGACTTACCAAAAATATAATAAAAAAATATATATATAATAATGGCCAGGATAGGGAGTCAAAGGCCTTTTTGATATCAAGCGATAAAATAAATAGGTCTTATTGAGGCCTCTAAAAAGAGAGGATCCTATTTTGCAAACATTGTCACTAGCCTGTCTGGAGAACAAAAAACATGCAATCCTGGGGTAGATGTAACCCCCTATCCCTTGATTCAAGTTATTGCACTTCTAAAAAAAAAAAAAAAACAAGTTGCCTATAGAATCCCATGTATAGACCTTGAAGAAACATTAGAAAGGTAAGAACGTTTTTTACTAATGTTTGTTATACTGTGTGAATGAGAACACACAACAAACATAATGGAGTGTTCTCAAACGTATCCGTGTGTGCCAATAAATCTGGTTTGCATTGTATATTTTGTTCTGCAATGGATTCAGAATAAAAAGATATACATTTCCTGTGTTCACAACCTTTCTGTAGGGACATTGTGGAAATTCAGCTGCCTTGCCATACACGTATGTTACTTGCTTCATTGCTCATATCAAATATGTCTGTCAATTATGTTTGATGCTATCTTGTGAAGTTGATGTTGCATTTGCTATTTTGTGCTTTTTCTCACTGTTGATTACAGATCTCCTTATTATGAAAGACCATGTCATATTTTGAGTGGAGCACTCTATTCATTTATTCTCTTCTGTCATAGAGAATGTGCCTTTCCTATAGGCTTCTTACTTGGCTAGTGTTTTGATTCTTGTGTAAAATGCTCTGACACATAAGACAAAGTGATAGGCTAATGGATTCTACTCTCCATTTGCTGGAAATAAGAGAATTGAGTATCCAGATCCATCCAAGAAAAAGGTTCCCAGCAGCTACAATGAAGTACGATTGCCTTTAGATATGACAGATGCTAAATATAAGGCTGTGATTGCAGCAAGCAATCTCTTTGTAGTAATAAAGGAGACTGAGCTGTTATTATCATTCTACTCTTCTGTCTTTTCCTGAAAAAATTGTGCTATATTGTTCTACTGTCATATCACATAAAAATATATATACCTAAAATGCAGTACATGCTTTCCGGGCACAGGTTGAGCTTTTATCCATAAAGGATAAATAGGATGTTTGGCAAAGGTAGGCCTGGCACTTTTATAAGCATTCAATACAATCATATGTACTAATAATGTAAAGCTGGTCACAGACGAGACCAAGTGTTTTGACGGTGTAACCTATGCTTCTGCTCCCTACCTGACCTTTCTTAACCACTTCCGGACCGCCTCCTGCACATATACGTCGGCAGAATGGCACGGCTGGGCACATGTACGTACAGGTACGTCCTGTACTAGTACCCAGCCGTGGGCGCATTCCCGCGACCCGGTCCGAAGCTCCGGGACCGTGGGTCCCACGGACCCGATCGCCGCTGGAGTGCAGCGATCGGTCCCCGGAGCTGAAGAACAGGGAGAGCCGTGTGTAAATGCGGCTTCCCCGTTCTTCACTGTGGCGGCTACATCGATCGTGTGATCCCTTTTATAGGGAGACACGATCGATGATGTCACACCTACAGCCACACCCCCTACAGTTGTAAACATACACTAGGTGAAACGAAACTCCTTCAGCGCCCCCTGTGGTTAACTCCCAAACTGCAACTGTCATTTTCACAATAAACAATGCAATTTAAATGCATTTTTTGCTGTGAAAATGACAATGGTCCCAAAAATTTATCCGAAGTGTCCGCCATAATGTCGCAGTCACGAAAAAAATTACTGATCGCCGCCATAAGTAGTAAAAAATGTTTTTTTATAAAAATGCAATAAAACTATCCCCTATTTTGTAAACGCTATAAATTTTGCGCAAACCAACCGATAAACGCTTATTGCGTTTTTTTTTTTGTTTGTTTTTTTTACCAAAAATAGGTAGAATACGTATCGGCCTAAACTGAGGAAAAATTTTTTTTATATATTTTTGGGGGATATTTATTATAGCAAAAAGTAAAAAATATTATTTTTTCAAAATTGTCGCTCTATTTTTGTTTATAGCGCAAAAAATAAAAAAACGCAGAGGTGATCAAATACCACCAAATGAAAGCTCTATTTGTGGGAAAAAAAGGACGCCAATTTTGTTTGGGATCCACATCGCACGACCGCGCAATTGTCTGTTAAAGCGACGCAGTGCTGAATTGTAAAAACCCCTTGGGTCATTTAGCAGCATATTGGTCCGGTCCTTAAGTGGTTAATGACGCAACAGATAAAGACTGTTTAACATAATCTAGTGGTGGTTAAAAAAAATGAAGGGTGTTGAGATGGTAATTTTCTATGGACCAGATATGTAAATGTATTGCAACTTTATTTGCTCCTTTTTATAATGTCAGATCAGTGGTTCCCAACCTCAGTCTCAAGGTACCCCCTTGGATACAATAACTGTCATAAATACCAAGCCATTGACATTGATTTAAAAGCACTCGTGCAATTGAATGAAATCCTGAAAACATTACCTGTACTTGAGGTCTCAGGTTAAAGGATAAGTTCACTTGCAAAAAAGGTGCATTTTTTTTTTTCTTCCTAGGAGCCTGTTAAGATTTGCACCTGTGATCAGCAGATCATGGGTGCAATACTGGGCTCCTGCATACTCTTGGTACAGCTTGTTACATGGCAGCCTTTACAGAAGTCCTTGAGGATAGATGAACTACAAGAGTGCTCACAGCGCTCTCGCAGTTCATTGAGAACTACAAATCATCTGCCGCTGTGGCAGATAGTACTTGTATTGTAGTTCATTCACATGACTTTGTGAATGAATGGACATGGCTGTGTGGGCAGGACCTTGCATGACCATGCTGCTTTTGAATTATGATGGTGAATGTGGGAAGAGGACCTCCGCCTGGTGTCATAACTGGATATTGGGGTCGGTGTGGGCAGGTGCTTTTGTAACAAGTTACACCCTGGATATAGATGTAACATGTTACTAAAAGGTGGACTTTAAAACGGAGTAAAGTCTGCTGCTTTGTTATTCTTACCTTCAGGTAAGCCCATAATAAGGCTTATCTTTTTAGGTAAAGTGATTTATCTCCTAAGCATGCACCATTTAGGAGATATGCAGCCAGTGACATCACTTGTGCATGCATTCTGAAGGTCTGGCATACCTTGCCGGAACTTCAGAGCTTCGTGCTGAAACCAAGGGCTTCCGCGCAGGGAGTGAGGTAATCGTGTTTTTGGCCAGTCGCACAGCCTGAGAGCGTGAACTTGGAAGAAAGACCGCGGGAAAAGGTCAGCCTTTTCAGTGGGAACCACTGTTCTAAGCGATGTATTTCATATTGTGCTAGTATGCGATGCATACTAGCACACTATACAAATACCTTACAGGCATTTTTTTTTGGGGGGGGGGGGAGTTTTAATTTATTATTATTTATTTTAACCAGTAGCGGTTTACAATTGCTTTTAAGAACCACAGCTTTTAGATGCTAGCTAGATAGCAAAGCCGCATGTGTAGTAAATATAAAATATTTTCCAAATTTCTATCTTTTTTACTGTGACCCTCTCTAAATATATATTTTTGAGGAGCTAAATTAAAATGTAAATAAACCCATGCAAAAAAACATGAAATTTGGGCCCCCAGAGATTTTGCCCATAATGTGATACTATGCACACCACAATATGACATACTAACATGGCTTGTGATCCCTTCCAGCTCTGTGCTTTTAGTACTTCCATTTGTGGTGAGCAGTGCCATCTTCTCCTGCTATTCCTTTTGGATTCTGACTCTGCAGCCACTTGATTGGCTGGGCCACTATGACGTCACTCTTGCACAGGTGTCACATTGCCATGGCACAGAGCCATGCCATAATTGTATGCTGAGCTGCTTATGAGTGGCTCATTGTAAACAAACTCTGACAGGCAGGTAGAAGGGATTACCAATTGGGTATCGTTGGTCATAAAAATCCTACCTGTCAGCTATTTTTCTTTTGGAAATCGAATTCTGCTTTTAATGTCTTAAAACTTACTGTAGGACCTGCTTAATTTTTCCTCCTCCACTTTATTGTATGCCGAATTGTCACAGGAAGTGGGAACTTCTTCACCGACAATCACTGTGTTTGTCATACACCTAGTGCAGGCTCTTCTGGCTATAGAATTATTGGAGAAGTGCTGGACATAATTCTGAAGGCAGTTTATAGCTCTGAAGTAGAGGAAGCTCTCTAAAGGCCATTGGGCCCCACGGGGTGATTGGAATGTCCATGTATAAAGAAAAGGTGAGAGCGCATATTTTTGTAGTGTTGCTGGACTTGCCAAAATACCGGTGGCTCTCTTAGCTGTCCCTACACATTGACAGTACTGCAGTACGCCATGGCAGCTAGAAATTTCATCCTGGCGCCTGTGCCTTTTGTCAGCCCATTCACTGTTGCCAGGGGTACACAAGTTATATCGCCTGATGCCAGGAAATGCAGTTATGGGTGCTGGGCAGGAAGTTTGCCTACGTTTAGCCCTGCTGCGGGCAATCGGCAGTGCTCACTCATCAGGTGGAAGCATTCAGGTGTATCTGAGTAAAGTGACCCTGCGTGCCCGGGACCGGCACAGCGGGCTATGCAGGGTAGAGGGGATGGAGGAGAGAGGACACATCCATTCTCCTCCCCATCTTGTTCCTGACCTGGAAGCAACGTATATGATGTAACTTCTGGGTCCCTGTTGACATTTTTTCTGGCCATTACATTCAGTGGAGCACAGGGGAGACATGCATTGGGGCGCCTACGTTTGAGAACGTTGATTGCAATGCACATGTTTAATATTGCCACGCATGTGCACAAACTAGCTCCTAAATCTTTTGTAGCTAGCTCCTAGATTCGAAGTACATTTTGTCAGGCCCTGGGATAAAGTTAATTTTTTTTTTTACATAAAATATATTCCTATTTAACCTTTTATTAACCCTTGGTTAACTTTTTAGTTCACCCCAATCAGGGCATTATATTGTCTAGGCATTAGTAACAGTCCCTGTACAGCAAAGCTCAGAGTTAGCATATGAATTTACCAACTTCTTGTGCTGGTTCTTCCTCTCTGACACAATTTGCTGATGGGAGGAAAGGCCAGATTGACAGAGAGGAAAGCTCACCCATGTGCTGCTTTTCTTGAATGTCCAGTCGCAGGTATCTAGCAGCAGAAAATTAGTAGTATATGGGGACAGCTCTATAATGAAGGCGAGTATAGCGCCAAGATTCTTCTTCACTCATTTCATGAACTACTATTTTGTATTACTGAAATTTTGGTTTTGACTGTAAAGCTCAATAAACTTAACTGTCATCTTGTATTTAATTTTTTTTTTTTTTTTTCAAACATTTTTCAATTGACTTATGAAATTTGGATTAATGATGTCTTCATTGTCAACTTGCGGTCTCTGTAATTTCCCGTCAAACTTGCTACAAAAAAACATGAACAACAAACCTTGGTCACAATGATCTGTATTATTTTTGTATTTTAGCTTGGCTTTTTTGTTACACAACAGAGGCCCCGAAAGTCTTTTGACGGTAACGCGTCAGTCCATCGTTGTGAATTCTCTCTACTATCTCCTGAATGTCTCTCTCAGAATTGAGGAGGCATAAACTTCCATTGCCAGCGATTGAACTCTAATGGAAGAAACTTGACTGATTTAACAGGGCGTAAAATAATTTTTCTCAAATGGTCTTCCAGTTGTGTCAGGTCATTCTGTCTGCCAGTAGTCATTTCTTCATGATCTTATAAGCAGGAATCGTCTGGTTTTGTATTTATTTTTGTTCTTATTGTTTTATTTTGGAGTAGAGATGTGATATTAACAATGAAGCCTTGTCGGCTTTAGTTTTGTGCATTCAGACATATCATGTTCATTTGATGTTGACCTTGTGAGAAAGAAAAGAGCTTCATCTCAGGTTGGGTGCCTTCACTTGAGCCAGTGGGCTGGATAGTCAGAGCAGTTGATGAAAATACTCATTCCATCCAACTTTCCTCTGTATTTGTAACAGTTGGGGTCCTTTCACACAAGCGTGGTCAGTTCATCACATAAACTGATTGGAAAAAAATAGCATGCAAACTGTATTTTTTTTTTTTTTTTTTTTAACATCAATTTGTACACCCAACATGGGTGTCCGACCAACCACCAAGTATAAGAGGAGATGAAGTTCTGTTTATAGGGCGGGTTAAAGTGTTTGTTACCCCAACACTTCATGTTATTGATGTGTGCCTGCTGTACCATGTACAGGAAAGACTTTGGTCAGCGGGACTTTAAATGAGGCCAATCACCATGCGGAGTAAGCATATAAGGTATACAGTATTGCTTAATTAGGTTCCAACACAAAAGGGGGGAGTTGGTTGAGGACTTACACTGAGAGGTGTATAACAAAAAGCAGTCTTAGCAAAGAGCATTTTATTATGCCTTGTGATATAATATAAAGCATACTGAATGACAAAAATTGCATCCACAAAATCGCATAAACATGCTACAAATTACATATGCATAATAACAACACCATGGTACTTGGCATATCGTGGAGTAACGACAAGTCCTGCACAACATGAACCACTGGAGGGGCTTGATAGTGTAATGAGAATCTGGGAGTAAAAGTATAAAAAACATAAAATCATCTATATGAACATCATGCATCTATGTATGCCCGATGCGTTTCTTTGGGATTTACCAACTCTTCAGGGGCGAATGCAGAGACATAACCATATGGTATAATTGTGTAGTAGAATAATATAAATATACAGAACAAGATAACTAAACCTATAAATACTCGTCACAACTGTATAGATGTGAGCACGGTACCAGACCCGTTAAGATTGTCTGGCATGGGAGCTGAGGTAGGGACACGTGGACATGCTGTACATGTAAAACCTTGGTTTGAAAGCGTTTTGCAAGAAAAGCAACTTTTTTTTTAAATACATTTTGACTTGATATACCAGCAATATCTTGATATACAAGTAGTGTCATGTCACAACTGAGTATAAGAGAAGAGAGGCGCCTCTAAGTGTAGCAATATAGTTACATTTAATGAAGGTACAGCATTTAGCAACATATTGCTACACTTAGAGGCTCCTCTCCTCTTTTATACTCTGTAGCTCCTGCATGATTTTGCTTCTAATCCCCTTGTGGAGGCTTCCATTAGTGGATGGACATTGTATGGTTTCACAACCTGGTCACATTGCTATGAAGGACTTATGAATAAATGGTTGTGGAACAAATCATTTTGAGTTTCAATTGTTGTTTTTTATATATATATATATATATATATATATATATATATATATATATATATATATATATATATATATATATATATAATGTGTGTGTGTGTGTGTGTATGTATAATATATACAGCATCAGATGTTTATTCGCCTTAATGCATAGATTGAATTAAGGTGAAAAAAACATTTTCCTTTACAACTCCTTTAAAGAAGGAAAGGCCTTCTACAACAGGCTTTAAATGTTGCATTCATTTTGTAATTTGCTTAGTAGGCATCCTATCCTTTTTTGTTATTTTTACTGTCTTAAAAGAGCTAATTTGCAGAAGCATTTCACGCATAACGTGTAAAGGTGGGCCTTACATGGGCAGATCTTTCTCCATGCAGTATTCTTTACATAAAATGTAATAACTGCCTCTCCATCATTTACAGATTGTATAAAGATAAAGTTATGTATGAAAAAGAAGCCAAACAGCAAGAAGAAAAGGTAGAACGGATGAAGACTGCAGGAGAAGATGAATACGTCCTTAAAAAGCAGGCAAGTATTTGGTATACTAGATGAAGAATATGAGAAACTTCATGGCTTTTTACTATTAAATGGATGAGTCCATCCTTCCCTACTGTATCCCAGTGGAAATTAATGGTTGACCATATTATCCCTTATGAAAAAGTTATATATAAAAGAAAAGGAACTATTCCCCAAAATTTCATAAAATTTGGGACCTATGGTGTTCTACTCTTGCATTAAGTTTGGGGTGACCTCCCCAGCCTTAGAAAAAGGTTCACACTATAGCAGAGAGCTGTGTTTTTCTATGGAAGAAAAATCTCTGCAACAAAGGCACACTAAAAACAATGGTTTTCTGTGTGCCCCGTTTGCACTTACACACTGTGGAACATAATGGTGTGGAAGAATGCGCACATTGCATTTTTCCATGCTACCCCGCAGCTATCTGCATGTTTGTGTTTCTATGCACGGCAGCTGAGCTGCAATACACAAAGTGACATTCCGTTAAAGTTTAGGAATAAAAGGAGGAAACTGAGTTTTGTGTTGTAAAAAAACGCAGGGAACCACTTCCCAGCTGTGATCACTATTTCTCTGCCGGTAGTGTGAACCCGCCCTTACCATTATAACTGCACTGTTACTGTTCCAGTTCTTTATTTTATGAAACCTTTATACTCAGATGTGTAATTGTGAACATACAGTCCACATTTTGTCATGTTACAACCAAAAATGTAAATGTATTTTACTGGGATAGACCAACACAAAGTGGCACATAATTGTGAAGTGGAAGGAAAATGATAAATGGTTTTCAATTGTTTTTACAAAAAATATTTGAAAAGTGTGGTGCATTTGTATTCAGCCCCCTTTAGGGCCGGTTCACACTGCTGGGATGCGGGAACCCTGCGAATCCACTGCCGGTTCCCGCATCGCATGTTTTCCGGCGGCAGTCCACACTGCCCTATGCAAACTGCTGGGAGTGTCAGTTAAAAGTAAATGACACCCCCAAATCCGTTTGCATATCACAGTGCGATCTGCAAACTCGGACAGGAATCGGATCGCATGGGTGTGAACACCCATGTGATCCGATTCTGCTGTGGCCAAAAAGGGTCCTGTGCGAGTTTGATGTAAATTCAGCCATGCAATCTTTATGGCTGAAATCGCGTCGCACAGAGATCGCATGTGATTTTCAGTGCGGTGCGTATCACATCCGATCTCTGACATCGCAGCAGTGTGAACTGGCCCTCAGCCCAGGTTCACACTGAGCTGCGCACGATTTCACTTCTGCTGGCAGTCCCGATTTCGGGCTGCGATTACAGAGACATCTGTGCAGGTTTCTACACAGATGTCAATGTAATTCGTGGCCCAAAATCGCAAAAAGTAGTACAGAAACGGCGTTGCACCGATTTTAGAACGGTGTCTGCCGGGAAATGCCGCTGATTTGTCAAAAACGCAGCAGTGTGAACCAGGGCTCACTCTGATACCCCTAACTAAAATTTAGTGGAACCAATTGTCTTCCGAAGTCACCTAATTAGTAAATAGAGTCCACCTGTGTGTAAGTTGTGTAGAAGTTTTAAAGCAGTATTGGGTTATAAAAAAAATATCCCAAGCTTTTGAACATCTCGCAAAGCACTGTTCAATCCATCATCCTAAAATGGAAAGAGTATGGCACAACTGCAAACCTACCAAGACATGGCCATCCACCTAAACTGACAGGCTGGGCAAGGAGAACATTAATCAGAGGAGCTGCAGAGATCCATAGCTCAGGTGGGAGAATCTGTCCACAGGACATCTTAGTCGTGCACTCCACAAATCTGCCCTTTATGGAAGAGTGGCAAGAAGAAAGCCATTGTTAAAAGCCATAAGAAGTCCTGTTTGCGAGAAGCCATGAGGGGGACACAGAAAACACGTGGAAGAAGGCGCTCTGGTCAGATGAGACCAAAATTGAACCTTTTGGCCTAAAAGCTAAACTGTGTGTGTGTGTGTGTGTGTGTGTGGGCAGAAAACTCTAACACTGCACATCACCCTGAACACACTATCCCCACCGTGAAGCATTGTGGTGGCAGCATCATGTGGGGATGCTTTTCTTCAGCAGGGACAGTGAAGCTGCTCAGAGTTGATGGGAAGATGGATGGAGCCAAATACAGGGAAATATTGGAAGAAAACCTGTAAAGAGTCTGAAAAAGACTTGAGACTGGGTGAAGATTCACCTTCCAGCAGAACAACCCTAAAAATACAGCCAGAGCTACAATTGAATGGTTTAAAAGCATATTCATGTATTAGAATGGCCCAGTCAAAGTCCAGACCTAAATGCAGATGAGAATCTGTCACAAGACTAGGAAAATTTCTGTTCAGATGCTCTCCATCCTATCTGACAGAGCTTGAGCTAATTTGTAAAGAATTCACTCTCCTATATGTGCAAAGCTGGTAGAGACAAAATGACTTGCAGCTGTAATTGCAGGGAAAGGTGGTTCTACAAAGTATTGACTCAGGGTGGCTGAATATAAATGCACGCCACACTTTTCACATATTTGTAAAAAAATATTGAAAACCATTTATCATTTTTCCTTCCACTTCACAATTATGTGACACTTTGTGTTGGTCTATCACATAAAATATTTTTTTGGTTGTAACATGTCAAAATGTGGAAAATTTCAAGGGGTATGAATAGTTCTTCAAGGCACTGTATGTGCAGTTTTCTAATTATGTACAATTAACATAAAAAAAACCCACGCAAGCTTTTAAAACTTGAATTATTACAACTAATATAACTAATCTTATTCTATAAAATTATAACTCAATGGAACAGGGATGAATTTGCTGTTTTTTACTTTCACAACATTTCTGCTTATTGATACAAGCTTAGCGATTCAAGACAGAACTTCAGTTTGTAACATAGTGTCGCATATAGTCTAAGTGACTAAACCAATGGCACGATTTGAAGTTGTCATTTCCTGGAATTTTTTTTATTGTCCAAGTGTTGACGTTTTGTCACAAAAAAAAGACTGAAAAGGGTCCCATGTATGCAGTCTTTGTTATTCTTGGGAGTGCGGCGGGACATTCTGATTGCTCCTAGGATAGGATTTATCCTGCCAAATGACTCAATACATACAAGCTATCACAGAGGCATCAATTTTGCTTCATGATGTGCTGTGTTACAGTAAGTACAAACTAGAGTCTGTGGGTGCCGACACTGCAGTCACTATTCATTAGGATTGCTTCCATAGACAGGCACCTTATCACAGTTTTGAGATTTTTTACACAGGTGCTAGATCTGCTTCTGCATCAAGTGCCTAAGGAATAATAGGTTGTTCCCTTTGCATTCATACAGTGAGTAGTGACACATAGGATTATAGAACTGAAGCCCTGTGTTTGAAAAGTATCAACCTTGAACCTTTTATAAGGAGCTTTTACCATCGGACCCAGAACAGTCTATATGCCCTGTAGGGTAATAGCAGTTGTTTGTATCAAAGCCACTTACTGAAGGAAGAGGGTAATTATTTGTCCTCAAGTGCCACATAGCCAGGTGAAGGTTTAACCTATATTTAAATACATTTACGGACGATGCTGATGCTTTGAACTAGAATACAGTTTTCAGAGAAGGCAAAGCTTGGGTACCATAGAAGTGAAATCCAGGGACAGTCATTTTGTTTGTGCAAAATGGCTAGAAAGGATGCAGACGTTCTTTAAACCTCTAGCTGGGGCTCATAGTCTTTCTAGGGCCAAAATCTTTTTGGATATAGGTAGGAAGTGATTAAAAGTAATCCGTGTTTCATTCAGAGAAAGCGAGATCTGATGGGTTTTACTTTCTTTTTTGTTCCCTGCAAAGTAAAAGCATAATGTGCTAGTATGCATTGCATACTAGCACATATGTGACACCTGCAAACGAAGTCTGCGCTGTCCCCGCTGAAGGGTGAATCCATGTTCGCCCATCTTCCTGCCGGGGCCACGGACTCGGCTCTGTGGCTGGCTGAAGTCGCTTGACGTCACTCCCGTGCATGCATGCAGGAGCCACCAGTCACGGCACTCGCTAGTGAAGAAATGTCACAGAGGGCGCAGTACAAGGTAAATATCTTCTAAACTGCACACGTTTAGGAGATATTTACTGTACCGATAGGCAAGCCTTATAGGCTTACCTATTGGTACAACTTTTGTTTTTTTTATTGTCCAGGGCACCAGTTTCTTGTGCCTAGTCTATGTGCAGCAGAGCCATAGTGTAGTATTGGTGGCAATCACATGGTTGTTATTACATCTGTTCCTGCACTGTACATGAGGATGCTGCGGAGTTGCAACCAGGCCAACCGTGAATAGAACTGACTTCCGTGGACCGGCCATATAGCAGGGGGAAGCTTGCGGGAGTAAAGGTACGAGTTCCTCCTTATTCCTTTCCCTCTAGATCATGGGTGCTCAACCTGTGGCTCTCCAGCTGTTGCAAAACTACAATTCCCATAATGCCTCAGCCTTTGGGAGACATGCTTGTACCTGTCAGCGGCTTGCAATGCCTCATGGGAATTGTAGTTCCGCAACAGCTGGAGAGCCACAGGTTGAGCACCCATGCTCTAGATCATGGGTGCTCAACCTGTGGCTCTCCAGCTGTTGCGGAACTACAATTCCCATGAGGCATTGCAAGCCGCTGACAGGTACAAGCATGTCTCCCAAAGGCTGAGGCATTATGGGAATTGTAGTTTTGCAACAGCTGGAGAGCCACAGGTTGAGCACCCATGCTCTAGATTATGGGGGCTGGACTGTTGCCAGTGGGAGTAGAAAATGTCCTGGCTTCAGTTGGGAGTAACAAATAACTGACAGTGCCTTTGGTCAGTAGCAATCACAGGAAGGAATAGTGCCCCATCATTGCTATTAGTGGGGAAAATGGTTCCCTATCATCAGTGGGAGGAATTGTGCCCCCTTGTTGGTGTCAGTGGGAGGAACAATGCCCTATAATTTGTGTCAGTGGGGGGGAATAATGCCCCACAGTTGGTATTAGCAGAAGGAATAGTACCCCACGGGCTGGATGAAGGCAAGCGCAGGAAAACATTTGGCTCCCGGGCCGCTGTTTGGAGACCATTGCCCTTGACTAAACAAGCATTTTAACCACAAGGTAAAGGGGCAGGGGCAATGCATAGGTACATTTTAATAGCAGCCCTGTATGGGGCTTTAACCACTTGAATACTAGCCTCTAATACCCCTTAATTACCAGACCATTTTTCAGTTTTCAGTGCTTTGAGAATTTGACAAAAAATGACTTGCTAATGCAGCACTGTAAGCAAATTGAGTTTTGTATGGAGCTGTAATTGTTGGTTGATTGGTCATCACAGCGATTTACGAGGTACAGAGCCACTTTTATCAGCTCTGTAGATTGGATCTGAGCCATCTGATGATAGCTGAGATCACAGCCATCCAAGGGTGTACTGACTGCCCGCTTGTGTTTTCTGACGTGCTGTTTAAAAAAGGTACTCCAGAAATACACGTTCACCACTCTGCCGTTCTTAAGCGCACAGTGGTATTGAAGTGGTTAAGGGCCCTTTCACACTGCTCTGTAGAAAAATTGTGGTAAAAACACAGATGTGTTTTTACAGCAATTTCACTGTGTTTCAGATGCATTTCCTGTGCGTTTCAATGGTGCATTTTTTCCGCTGCCTGCACCTGTGAAAAATGGACATTTGGCTTAAAAACGCAAATTGCGGTGCATTTCTACTGCGATTTCCATTCATTTGAATGGGAAGCTGCGTTTTTGGTGCAGTTTTCAAAAAGCACTGCACCTGTAATGCAGGGGTGTGAAGAGTCCCATGGGATTTAAAGGGAAACTGTTTTCGTGTGTGTGTGTGTTTTTTTTTTTTTTCTCCTTGCAAGGTAAAAATGCAGAAAAAAACATATCCGTGTTACATTTTACGGGCTCCCCACCCCCGTTATTATTCAGATGTGTGTTGTTGTTTTTTGCAATAATACCATTGTTAGGGAAATTTGGCTGTACGCTATGCACGCGCACACACCATATCTCCTGTGCTAATAAGCACACATTTTGTCTAATGATATAATGCATCTTGCCTATCATTCTATTTCCCGTATTTTCCCAAGTAAACGGACATCACTGTAGCTTACGTTCTCGGCTCCATCGACATGACTGCCCCATCGACCAGTGTGCTTGGCTTTTTATTCGTAAATCACAAAAGCATTGACAAACAGAAAGTGATCGCTCCAGCAGCCATGTAATGTCACTCCATGGGAAGTGACATTACAGGATATGACCTCCACACAGGAAATGACCTAATAGGAAAGCCTTCTAACAGGACGAGTTAATACAAACAACCAATGAATAATGGCTAAAGGATTCCTATGGGCATGTCTGAGCAGAGACTGGGTCCATGCATGTTTTTCCTGTACCTGGAAGCTAAACAAAAGAAGCCACATGGCTTTCAAACATGTACTCCGTCTCTGACCATAACAACTTAAAGACTCCCGTATTTCCACTGATAGGAATCCCTATTCTGTGTTGTTTCAGAGAACAACGCATACCCGGATTATACTATCGTTCCTTGTGGATGGGAGATGGGAGGCTATCTGCAGGTGTATGCTACGAGTCTTGAGGTGCTGATCAGACACACAGCAGAGACAAGAGCATACATCTGCCTACAACCGATAATGTCCTTGCATAGCGAACATATCCCCCCCAGACGAATGTCTGTGCAATGCACAGGGGCCCTTTCGCTGGCGGACATATCCCCACTCTGCAAACGCCTCTCTCCAACCTCAAGTAGTTTTCCACTACCAGACGGCACTCAACCAGCGTCAGTCTTCCCCAGTCAGCTCTGTAGAGCGGGCTGCAGGAGTACTAACACTGGGCGACACTATGACAATACATATTACATAAAATCTCCACAACACCATCCACACTGAGTTTTTCCCAAGTTTATGTCTGGATATATGCCGCTGTATCATACAGCATCTCTAGTTGAAGGTGATGGTGAACAGCAAGCATATATTTCTTCCTTTTTGTCCTTTGCATAAGGATTTGCACAAAACATAATTTAAGAGTATGTAGGCAGGAAAAATGTTCACATTCAGTGGGGTTCCAGTTTAGTAATTTTTCTCCCAGCCACATGGTGAGAACATCATCTCTCCTAAAATGAAATGCAGTGATAAGTAATAACTTTTTATGCATGATAAGCATCCAAATACAAACCTGCTGTTTTCCTGCTTTTCATTTTCTTTCTCTTCCTTCTTTGCTTAAAGCCTCCTACCGGGGTCTCACCACATGATCAATATACTCAATAACATTTTTTTTTCATGCGGCAATTATCTCAATGTGATATTATCTCAGCACAGTATTTCTTTATTAACTGAAAGATGCGGGTGATTTGTATACAGCCAGCTGATCCCATTCCGGATGGAGCTGCTCCATGGTAAAACAGCGCAAAACGTTTATTTTAAGTAAACTTTTCAGAGCACAGACAGAGTTTTTGGCGCCTGGCAGGGTGAACATCTATGCTGTGTGATTTTATGACCTGCTCTCCAAAATCTGTTTTTAACAATGTGCTGAATATATGGTACACTTTGTTTCCTAGTTAAATGATTTTGAATAAAAGTAAAAAAAAAAAAAAAGTGCTAGCACTGTATTTACTTAAAGCAAAATCCATGACCTGATAAATGCAGAAAAAAAAGAGGCTAACTCTTTCGAAATGGTGTCGCAGGCAAAAAAAAAAACCTACCCAGCTTGTAGCTACGAACTTTGACCTTCCCAATGTGCGTAATCAAAAATGGTGTTTGCTAGGGATACTGGAGGAAATTGACCTAAGTTCCTATCGGAAGCAGTTTTTACGGTTTCTCTTGTTTTATGCCAGGAAAACAGTTGTATTGCAGTATTCTATAGTTGTGCCCCTAATCAATGAAAACATTTGATTAACCAGGTTTTGCCTATTTATAAACATGCAGATGAGGCATGGGGTTGCCCTCCTAAAGCCAATAAAATGTGGGGACCATGGGTAGAGTTGTTTGATACTTGTCCCACACCTAATATTTCTATTTATTGCAAGAATGGAGCCCTGACTAGCCTATGGATTTTTTTTGTTTTATTTTGCTTCTGATTTCAGTAGGGTTTCCTCACTTTGGGGCAGGGTAGTCTCTTCCACACAACCCTGGGCTGATTGGTGATGGATTTACATCTGGGGGGACACCTTTTCTCTTTTTTTTTTTTTTTTTTTATTTTTTTTTTTTTGAGAAAGGGGTCTTCCAGATTCTGATGCACTTGTTTGCCCCCTCCCCCTCTTTTGACGTGCCAGGCTGCATGCTCAAATAAGGGTCTGGTCTGGTATGGATGGGGGGGGGGGGGGGGCGCAACTGTGTTTTTTTTTTTTTTTTGTTTTTTTTACTGGCAAATGTTTTATTCAGCTGTCAGCAGGGAAGCCCATTGACAGCTCATCGGTTGTTAAGGACAGCTTCTCTGGCCCGCTCTGTAACAACCGACTTTTACTGTGCCCTGATTGGGGCAAAGCTTTGCCCAATCGGGGCGCAGAATGCACTGTGCAGCGCACAGTGTATTGCAGGGCATTCGGGCAGGGCAAACACCCTGCATATTTGGGTGATTGGGATAATGGGAGTTTTTACTTGCTTGTAAATTAGTTACCTTAGAGTTTAGTACAGAACACAGGCCTCTCTGTCCTAATCATTACTTATTGCTTGCTAAAAAAAATGGAGCCTAACATGCAAGGCAGGGATAAATATATGCACTCTAGAGGTGCCCCTAGAAAGTGTTTTTGTCAAGTGTCCAATCAGCTGAAGGTAGCCTTCATATAACCCGTGGCCTATAAATATAAGCCCTATGTCCTGTACTGTACCCTATGATAAGGAATTGACAGGTACAGGTAGTCTCTGGGTTACAAACAAGATCGGTTCTGTAGGTTTGTTAAGTTGAATTTGTATGCAAGTTGGAACAGGTACACTTTTATAATATAACTCCAGCCCAAAAAAAAATGTTTTACATTTTGGACAGCATAGGGAAGGGTTAACACCCTTGTAATGCTTCAGTTGTCTATGAAACAAAGATTGGTGATAAAGCTTCAGTGGGGACACCGTTATCCCCATAGCAACTCTTACAGGAATGAATTTCCCTTCCTAGAGGTAGATTTCCTCTCACTTCCTGTTGTCTCCCTCTGTTTGTTTTTCTGTTATTTATCTGATTATTGTATTCACAGTGTTGCACAATGATATTAAACATTTGTACATATGTTCTTTGACACACATTATTGGTGGTGAATTGGTCTTCTGTGTGGCTCATGATTTGTAGACCAATCAAAATCTAGGGTCCTATTTCAACCAAAAATCTTGTATGAGTTTTTTTTTGTAGAATATTTATTTTATTTATTTTTCTACGTTTTCAGAATGAAGTATTGCAGGAATCTCGTATGATGATCCCAGACTGCAGCCGTAGGCTAGAAGCAGCATCCACAGATCTTGCACAAATTCTAGTAAGTGCTAGTAATGCCCTAGTCTGGAAAAATCCTACAGCATTCCATTGGTTCTATTTGTAAGAAACCTAAAGGGTGAATCCAACCAAGGCTGTTTTGTATGGAGGCCTCTGTTATTCAAGACTAAAGGTCCCTTTGTCACGGCGTGGTATTTGTGGTCTAAGACATTACACTGTGTTTTAGGTTAGTGTTTTCCAGTCAGGGCACCCTTGAGAAATATTTTCATTCTCGAGGCACCCCAGTTTAAAGCTAGGTTTATGTTGCTGCGTGTCGCTGACATGCAGGAAAATGCTCTGCTCTTTCTGGGTGCCTTTCTTAATGGGACCACACATCTTGGCAAAACGTGGGGTGTTTTTATAGCGGCCAAATTTAAAAAAAGGGTCAGGGACTTCTTTTCCTGCAAATCTGCAGGTAGGGCAGCTCACTGAAATAAATGTACATCCCTGAATGCAGTCGCATACCAAGGGCTTGCTGAAATGAGGTTGGAAAGGGGTAAAAATCATGCGGTTGAGCTGTTTTTTACTACCCCCAACTGCTCCCTCTTTATCTGCAGGGGCAGCAACTAGGGGTGTACACATTCTGTGGTCACGGCTGGAAGTATACCTCCCAGGTGAATGGGACTGCACTCTATGTGCATTGCAGTGATGCTGTTTTTACATGGTAAAACAGGTGGTAAGTAGACAATATATTGCCACTTGACTGCCTGTCAAATGAACCCATGTAACACCTAAAAAACTGCCCCCACCCCGAATTAGGAGTTTGTACACACCTGCCATCATTTTAAAGTACCTCTGATTAACATCAAATAAAGTTCAGCTGTTCTAGTCGGTCTTTCCTGACATTTTCTTAGTCGCATCCTACAGCAAAAGCCATGGTCCACAGAGAGCTTCCAAAGCATCAGAGGGATCTCATTGTTAATGGGTATCAGTCAGGAGAAGGGTACAAAATAATTAAACATTAGATATACCATAGAACACAGTAAAGACCGTCAACAAGTGGAGAAAATATGGCACAACAGTGACATTACCAAGAACTGGACATCCCTCCAAAATTGATGAGAAGAAAACTGGTCAGGGAGGCTGCCAAGAGGCCTACAAGAGGCCAACATTAAAGGGGCTGCAGGAATATCTGGCAAGTACTGGCTGTGTGGTACATGTGACAACAATCTCCCGTAGTCTTCATATGTCTGGGCTATGGGGTAGAGTGGCAAGATGGAAGCCTTTTCTTATGAAGAAAAACATCCAAACCCAGCTAAATTTTGCAAAAAACACATCTGAAATCTCCCAAAAGCACGAGGGAAAATGTGTTGAGGTCTGATGAAAAGATTTAACTTTTTGGCCATAATTCCAAGATATGTTTGGTGCAAAAACACTGCACATCACCAAAAGAACACCATACCCACATTGAAGTATGGTGGTGGCAGCATCATGCTTTGGGGTTGTTTTTCTACAGCTAGTATAGGGGACTTAGTCAAGGTAGAGGGAATTATGAACAGTTGCAAATACCAGTCAATATTGGCACAAAACCTTCAGGCTGCTAGAAAGCTGCATATGAAGAGGAACGTCATCTTTCAGCATGAAAACGACCCAAAGCATACATCCAAATCAACAAAGATATCGATTCACCAGAAGATGATTAAAGTTTTGGAATGACCCAGTCAGAGCCCAGACCTGAATCCCATTGTAAATCTGTGGGGTGATCTGAAGAGGGCTGTGCACATGAGATGCACTCGCAATCTGACAGATTTGGAGTGTTTTTGCAAAGAGTGGGCAAATATCGCAAGTCTTGCCATGCTGATGGACCCAAAAAGGCTGAGTGCTGTAATAAAATCAAAAGGTGCTTCTACAAATTATTTCAGGCTACTTTCACACCGAGGTGCTTTGCAGGCGCTATAGCGCTAAAAATAGCGACTGCAAAGCGCCCTGAAAGAGCCTGTCCTTTCACTCCAATGTGAAAGCCCGGAGGCTTTCACATTTCACAAACAATGGTAAAGCGCCGCTAAAAATAGCGGCGCTTTACCACCAACGCCCCCACCGCCCCAGTGTGAAAGTAGCCTTAGGGTGTGCACACTTATGCAACCATATTCATATTTTTTTTTTTACTTCCTGTAACGGTCACCACCGTTTACGACCTTCCATCCCATCCAAGACAGCTCATCGACACTCCAACCAACAGGCAGACCCGATCCATTCCATAATAATTCCCTCAATAACGAGACTGACAAGCTCTGTTACTGAGTCAAAATATGAACTATTATTAATGTCCCATCTCATGCAATACATGAATTATGATTCACTTGCCACCCAATGCCCAAAGGGCACAGGGTGGACTCAGACCCAAGAGTTATCAATGACGCTGACACAGGAGTATCCCCCATCCTCACAAAGTCTCTGGGTGTCACGGGTCATCCTGTTGCATCTCTCCCCTTTCGGTGGGAGACTGACACAGGAGGAGACCCCGAACGGGTTGACTCCGAAGTCAGTCAGTAGATCCAGTCCTCCAATGCTGGTATCCATACCGTACCCCAAATAAATTGCTCCAAACAGAGCCTTACTCACCCTGCCAACCTCTGTCTCTCTCAGAGAACCTGCCTGCCGCTGGGGAGAGGCCTGGACTGGCCCTTCTCCCTGGAGTCCTTTCAGCCACTGGAGAGAAGACAGGGTGACTGGGCTCAGTCCATCATGTGGTTTGGGATCTGGGCCAACTGGCCCCCATCCCTGGGGTATACCAGTGGAGACTGAAGTCCCATCCACTGGTAGGTGAAAATCCCCCGATGCTTGCAAAGCCAAGCCGACATCCTCCTGTCTCGGTGACGCACCATTTTCTGGGGCTGTGTCAGCGGAGACCACAGTCCCATCCACTGCCCCAGGAACTCCCTCTCCTGCTAGGTGAGAGCAGAGGCTTGTGGCACTCTGCTCTGTTGCCAGCTCTTCTGCTGGGTTGCTTTGAGTGGAGACCACAGTCCCATCCACTCCCACAGGAACTCCCTCTCCTGCTAGGTGAGAGCAGAGGCTTGTGGCACTCTGCTCCGTTGCCAGCCCTTCTGCTGGGTCGCTTTGAGGGGAGACCACAGTCCCATCCCCCAATGTCGGCTCAAGCTGCAGTTGTGTGCAGCAGCCAGTAGCATCCTGCCCTGCCGCCAGCGATTCAGCTGGGAGTAAATGCTTTACCACCACAGCTTGTTGCTGGGGAGAGGGGCCAATTGCCCCGACTCCCTGGAACTCCACTTTCATGGTGACTGGCATCTGTACCTCTCCCCTCTCTTCAGTTGGTGCTGCTGTGACTTCTGCTGCTGCTGCTGCAGCATCTTTTTGCTGTAGCCAAGTGGCATCCACAGCCGCTATAACCCGGTCTATGATCTCCGGTGGAGGATTAGGTCCATACTGTGCCAGTCCACGTCTAACAGCCCGGTCAAAAAACTCTTCATCGGGTGTCCTGTCTGTTATGCTGGGCCTTTCAGCTCTATCCATTTGAACAAGCTCTGCAATAATGTCCCTTCTCTTACGATTGCAGGCCGATCTGCCCCGGCTCTCCAGTAAGACCTTGAGGGAAGAGAGCTTCAGCCGTTCATACAGCGTCTCCATTGTCCCGTGTCCTTGTAGCCGTCCTTTAAGCGATGGAATTATCCCACTGTTGCCACCAATTGTAACGGTTACGACCTTCCATCCCATCCAAGACAGCTTATCGACACTCCAACCAACAGGCAGACCCGATCCATTCCATAAGAATTCCCTCAATAACGAGACTGACAAGCTCTGTTACTGAGTCAAAATATGAACTATTATTAATGTCCCATCTCATGTAATACATTGCCACAGGGCACAGGGTGGACTCGGACTCAATGACGCTGACAAAGGAGTATCCCCCATCCTCACAAAGTCCCTGGGTGTCACGGGTCATCCTGTTACACTTCCCTCAAACCTAAAAGATTTAAGTTTGTTATTCAACTGAGTTTATAGGTCATATTAAAGGAGGAAAAAGTTCTAATATGATTCAGCTTTGTCTCTTTTTTACATCACAGAAGCCGGACATTTTAACAGGGGTGTGTAGACTTTTATATCCACTGTATATACACTGTACTTGCACACATACCAAAAAATACTAATAAATCTCTCAGCTAAAAACATGTACACCAAATAAATCCATATAACATTTGTGATCCAAAATCAAAGCATTTGTAAGTGATTCATCCAAATAACTTTTTAAATGTATTTTTTATTATATGCAATGCAAATGTGATCCGGTTCAAAAATGGAGTCCTGTGTGAGTTTGGTGCAGTATAAATTTCAGCTCTATAGACTTCTATGGGACCGGATTGAAATCGCAGTCCAGTGTTCCCATCACTGCTAAATTTTTATTTATTTTTTTACCTAAATTTATAGAAATGGAAAAGTGGTCATGTGGGGTGGGCGGTGAGAAATGTAATTTCTCTGCTCGCCCACCGCACATATGACAGTGCAGCCTTCGTGACCCAGCAGCAGACAGGTCATGGCCTGGCACTAGTTTAGAGGACCTATAGAATAAAAATGTGGTAGACATAATTATTTATGTTGCACAATATTTGCTCAAATTATTATAAAACTAATATATACTTTTTTTTTTTTTCTTAGGAAAATGAAAAAGAATTGGAAGAGGCAGAAGAATACAAAGATGCTCGTTCCATGCTGGACTCTGTGAAGTTAGAAGCCTGAATACCCTTGAGATCCCCATTGTTATGCCTTGATACCATTCCACTGTCCTATCTGACAATTGGGAAACTGAATGCAATTCTATAAACTTGCAAAAATATATAAGGACATGTTAAGATTCCAGTTCTGTAGCTTCAGGGTGTTGAGAATAAATGGCTTTACATAATATAATATGATAAGATGCTGCAGTGTTCTTGCTGGTGTAGTGAGGGGACAATTCTTTTCTTGCAGTGAAAGTTTTGCATGAAACAAACCATGCTTTCTAACATCTTCTACACAAGAGGAACATATTGCCAGTGTTTAGGCTTGTACTGTAACTTTTTTCTTAAGTCCTTTGCCAGAGTTCTCTCATTCTCGGGTAAACACTGCATGAGGTTGTCCATTGATTTTGTATTTATTTTTTTGCCATACATGTCATCCCTCTGTTTTAATGAGCATGTGTATACAGTACTTTTCACATAGCCTTGTATTCCAAAAACATAACATATTCAGAACTTTTAGGAAGGGTGTGAAAGGAGCTAAAAAAAAAAAATGTTTTCATCTCTGCACGTGATCCAATGAATGATTTTTCTTAGTCTGTTCCAAGTATTTTCCCCTTCAGGTCTTTGAGCAGCATCTGTAGTAATTGTTGACTGAAGATTGCAGGTAAATTTGTATGTCGCCCAAGCAAGAAGCAGCTAAAGAGCAGGTGGTACTCTGGGATTAATTTGTTAGATAAATGGATCACCGGAATGGGGCAAAAGAGTTAAGCTTAGGTTAAGTCCATGCTGAAAAAAAAAATCCAAAGGCTGACATTATTCAAAAAATGGTACTCTTTTCTCCACCATTAATACTTAGTGTCAGACTCCTAACTAGTGTGCTGAAACTGGAACACCGCCACCTATGCAACAGTTTTTTTCAGGTCGGTGTCTCAAGGAGCTCTGTAGCCAGTAGACAGCTTGACAGCCAAGCAACCAACATTTTCAAAAGTCAGCAGTTGTAAGCAAGATATAATTATGAACTCTCCTTCCTCAAATCCAACTACGTATCTGGTCTGAATTAGTTCTTTAGTATTTAAATGTTTTAAAAAAAAATGTGATGCAATAAAATTGAAGATATGTTTAGACATTGTTCACTTTTAGCTGTGGCATTTTCTTTTGGTCTTCTCTCTTTAGCAGTATAACATGTCGGCCAAGTCCCACTGTCATCCCTCATGCAAATACCTTCTCTGCTGCCTGGATTTGACTGTAATCACATTATGTTTGTACTACAGTCAGTTCTCCAGCTCAGCATTGCTGTACTCTTTGAATCGGAGGTCCTCCTAAACATTGCTTTTTAACAGCCTGTCTTTGAAGTACAAGTCTAGAATCATTTACTAAGAAAGCAGCCACAGATAGTTATTTAGGAACATATAAGTTCATATAGATTACGTTTGTAATACCTTCACCGTGTGTTGCATTTGCTTGTGCTCAACAAACTTTGTTCAGTCTTTCTTATGGGGCTACAGTGTGACCATGTACAATTCTACACTACCTGACTGAATAAAAACTGTCAGCTTTAAACACGATTAGGAAATAAAATATTTGCCTACCTACACCTTTTGTTCTTCTTTTTTTTTTTTCCTCTGTACCTTCTTGAAGCTGAACTACAATAAAAAGTAGTATTTAATCATTCTGCCTGCCAGCTATCGCTTTTATATTCAGTCCAGCGCTGGCCCTCTTCCTGGTTAACCACTTCAGCCCAAGAAGGATTTATTCACTTCCTGACCAGGCCAAACAAAATTCATGTCCTTTGGATGTGTCCGCAATAATGTTGCAGTAACGAAAAAAATCGCTGATTGCCGCCATTAGTAGTAAAAAAAAAAATTATTAATAAAAATGCAATAAAACTATCCCCTATATTGTAAACGCTATAAATTTTGCGCAAGACTAAACTGTGGATATTTATTATAGCAAAAAGTAAAAAATATTGTTTTTTTTTTTTCAAAATTGTCGCTGTATTTTTGTTTATAGCGCAAAAAATAAAAACCGCAGAGGTAATCAAATACCACCAAAAGAAAGCTCTATTTGTGGGGAAAAAAGGATGCCAATTTTGTTTGGGAGCCACGTTGCACGACCACACAATTGTCAGTTAAAGCGACGCAGTGCCGAATCGCAAAAAGGGGCAAGGTCCTTAACCTGCATAATGGTCCGGGTCTTATTTGGTTAACAGAGCAGAAGGTCCACGGTGCCTGCAAGTACTTGCCTATGTTTTTTTTTTTTTTTTTTTTTTTTTTTTAAGGAATCTAAACAAGATCAGTGCAGTCTTTTTTTTTTTTTTTTTTTTTTTTTTTTTTTAAAGATCCGAGTGCCTACCATCCCCCACTGTGACCATTTTGCAATCCATACGCATGCACAGGTACATTTAGTGCCAAAAAAAGATTTAATCGTTTTAGGTGACAGGTGCTGAAGGAATTCTGAGATGCATGGTTTATGCTGACATCTACAGGAGAAGGTAACACTGGCAACAAAATAAACTGTTACCCAGCAAAACCCCACCCACTCCCACCATGCTTAAGTTTCTTGCTAGTGTCCTAAGAGAATTAAGACCTTTTTTCTGAAAACAAAAAAAAAATCCTTTTTATCAACATCTTCCCTCAATCAAGTCTCTTCCTTCACTATAGAGCCAAGAGATTGTCCTTTTGCAGTTTTCTGGATTGGCTTATCTTTGCTGCCTTAGTTGCCCTACCCAGACCCCTTCATGAGAAAGATGCAGAGCCGGTCTGTAGTGCGACACTAGACTCTGCTAGTGATGTTCTCAAGGCACTCCGTGATCTATATTATGTAAAATTATATTACTCCCCTCCGGGAGTTTTTAGGTACATAATTACAACTGCAGTTATTAATTTAAGACATCCGTTTATTGGTATATACATATAAAAATCATCCAAAAAAAAAAAAACTTTCGGAGGGGACCTCTTTAATGAGTGTATCGAAACAGGATTTTCTGATTTACATACTTTTGTGGAGTTTATTACCAATTTGCCCGCGCTATAGGCAAAAGATTGCTACAGCGCAGGCTTACGCTGCCTGTGCGCCCCCTGCAGAGCGCTCTGTGATTGCCCAGTACTTCGGACTCAGATGATCACAGATTGGGGTAAAGGGCCAATCACAGTGGCCCTTCACCACATGATCAGCTGACAGCTGATCACAGGATGTAAACTCAAGCCAGTTGTAATGGAATGTCCCACACTCCGCTTGAGTGCTTCCGTCATAAACCGCTTCCTATCAGTCTGGATATAGATATCAGATATTCCAGCTGCTCTCAAGCACACAACGAGACGATACTTGTTTGTCTGTTGAACATGGAGTCTTTAATAGAACCAAAAATACAACCTTATATACAGTTAGAGGAGGTAACCAGAACATAAATTAACATGAGCTAATTAACTAATCATTTACCCAGACTAGGTGACTCATAGATATGACCTTTTCATGGTAGACGTCGCGTCTCCTCGCTCACCTGCTATACAATACACATTATCATAAGTGTAAACACAGGACATCTTCACACAATATCCGGGTTAATTAGCACAGAGAACAGACAGATGGCTGGAGGTGAGGACATTAGCATCTAACAGTATGTGTCCCAACAGTATGAATGAGTCACTCTTACAATTAACCCGTTGAGTTCAGAATCAACAAACCGTAAATGGTTCTTTACAGATATCCTGGAATATATTGTGGATAATAATTACATAAAAATCCCATCTCAGGTTGTCCAAGATATAATTTCTCAGTCATCCTATGCCCCTAGTGGACATAGGATGATTTTAGACATAAGAGGGTCTGGGAATGTCCCGGGTGAGTCTGTCACATTTCTCCCCCATCAAAAGTTGACTAACAAGGTCCCAGAACTCCACCTGGTCTGGACATGCGCTAGTCGGACAAAGTAAACTCGCATAGTCTGTCCGCATGACCTCCAATCTTGGCTGCAAGGAGTAGTTGACACCAGTAGATGTGGGGCAGAGGTCATTGACTCTGTCCGGCTGCCAGCGCTTCAGCTGGGTGGTTTTTAACATTCTGGGGCTTGGTCTGCTGCTGGGCAGAGGGGCCGACCGCCCCAGCTTCTTGAAGCTGTAGAGACACTGTATGTGCTAGGCAGGGGCCAGCAGTGCTCTGCCCTTTTGCCAGCACTTCTGCTGGGGACTCCACATCATCCGCCCTGGCTAACCGTTGGGGAAGGAGGCTGGATTTCTCCACACCCAAACTGTGTAGCTGTCATTGGGGAGTTGAGCTGGCTGCTTCCTTTTCTGTTCCCTCATCTGGCTGCTGGGACAACATGTCTGTGGTACTGTCTCCCAGATGCATGGATCTTTGCTGGGGAGGAAAGACAACGTTCTCCACCCTGGCCAACTGTTGGGGAGGGACGATGAACACCTCCTCTCCCTTCTCCCCCTGTATTGGCTGCTGGGAAGTGATCGCCACCTTCTCACCCTGAGCCTCCGGAACTGTCACAGGGGTGGGACAGAGGTCTTGAACCCTCTGTCCGGTGACCAGCGCTTTAGCTGAGGAAGTTCCTTGCAACTCCACAGATACTGCTGTTGGTGATGAGCAGAGCACAGTGAAGTTTGGCCCTGATACCAGCTCTTCTGCTGGAGGCTCATCAAGTTGTTCTTCCTCAGCAGAAAAGTCTATCAAATCCCCTGTTTCTGCAACTGGTGTCTGGGGTTCACCATCTCCTGTCCGTGGAACCCAGAAGATGCAATCGGTGCTGGGCAGAGGTTAGTAGTACTCTGCCCTGCTGTCAGCACTTCATCTTTGGGGATGGCAATATCCAGATTTTCCACTGCCGATTCTCTGGCATACTGCTGGACAGGAACATTCCTCCATCCAAGATCATCCCATGCAGAAACAGGATCATCAAGGTCAGTCAGCACTTGCTGCATTCGCCATAAGACCTCCGCATCCATAGCTGCGGGGGCAGGTTGGCAAAGTACACTGTTACTCTGCCACATTGCTGACTTCAGCCAGGATTTCAGATATACAAGGTCATAACTAAGAAATATTACAAAGAAATCTTTAAGGCCAAAAAAGATAATTTTTCTAATATCATCGCAAATGCCCTGAACCGCCCCCCCGCAAACTCTTTAATTTAGTTGCTCAGTCCATGAACCCAGTCTGCCTAGAGGCCCCGAATTTTGAATCACAAGAATTTTGCAACAAATTATTGGATTATTTCATTAACAAAATTGACAAAATCAGTGAAACTATTCAGCAAAACAGCACCTCTATCGACCCCCCTTTAAATCAAAAAGCTAATATCCACACAAATATGCCGCAATAAACTTATTTTACTCTAAAGGCTATCTCCATCGATGCCACCAAAAATATCATCAGCGCTCTGCGAGACAGCACAGTGCCTAATGATATCATCCCCACTAAACTGCTGAAAGAGTGTGTCAATATTGTGGCACCAGCAATTACCCATCTCATAAACCAGTCATTCAAGCAAGGCACAGTGCCAACCTTGCTGAAACAAGGCATAATCAAACCAATCCTAAAAAAAACACCCTTGACCCCAAAGACCCAAACC
The DNA here is from genome assembly GCF_905171775.1 of Rana temporaria. Lineage (NCBI taxonomy): Eukaryota > Metazoa > Chordata > Amphibia > Anura > Ranidae > Rana > Rana temporaria. Next base: position 96,804,059 of record NC_053489.1, read on the forward strand.
ATCGTCGTCCCATAACAGCCCTTAATGTCTTCTCCAAGATAATGGCGAAATAAGTTGTACAACAGCTACAACATCATTTAGACACCTATAAATTACTTGATCCGTTTCAATCGGGTTTCCGTCCTGGTCACGGAACAGAAACGGCACTACTAAAAATATGGGATGACGCTCTCGAAGCAGCAGACGAAGGAGAATCTTGTCTTCTGGTACTGTTGGACCTAAGCGCAGCATTTGATACAGTAGACCACAAATTATTACTGACTCGCCCAGCCAAAGTAGCTAGAGTCGCAGACTCGGATTTACTCTGGTTCTCCTCCTTCTTGGAAAACCGATCACAAATAGTGAAACTAGGTCCTTTCACTTCTGAAAAACGCACGGTGTCTTGCGGAGTCCCTCAGGGATCCCCTTTGTCGCCTGTATTATTCAATATCTATCTCCGCCCTCTTTTTGAAATCATCAGTAACCAGAAGTTACTCTACCATTCATACGCGGACGACACGCAACTTTATTTTCGCATCTGCAACAACAAGGATCATTATCTCGGACTAGAAAAATGCCTTACTTTAATAGAAAACTGAATGACAAAGTTTTCTTAAACTTAACGGGCCAGATTCACAAAGAGATACGACAGTGTATCTGCAGATACACCATCGTATCTCTGACTTACACTGGTCCTATCTATGCGTCTGATTCATAGAATCAGTTACGCATAGATATGGCTAAGATCTGACAGTGTTACACTGTGTTACACTGTCGGATCTTATTTTCAATTTGAAAATGGCGCCGGGGGCGTTCCCGCTGATTTACGTTGAATAATATGTAACTCCGCTAGATACGCAAATTCACAAACGTACGCGGACCCGACGCAGTGTTGTTACGACGTTTCCGTAGCGGCTTTCCCGGCGTATACTTACCCCTGCTTCTATGAGGCGCAGCCAATGTTAAGTATAGCCGTCGTTCCCGCGTCACTTTTAAATTTTCTAACGTCGTTTGCGTACGCCGATTCAGAAACACGCGCGTCGCAAGTTACGCTCACGTCAAAACCACTGACGTCCTAGCGACGTCAGTGGGAGCAATGCACCCCGGGAAATTCCGCGGACGGCGCATGCTCATTTAAATCGGAGCGGGAACGCGCCTGATTTAAATAGTACACTCCCCTTAGCCGCGGAATTTGAATTCCGCTGGGGGATTTACGATCCGCCGCCGCAAGTTTGGAGGTAAGTGGTTTGTGAATTACCCACTTGCCTCGCAAACTTGCGGGAGCGGATCTTAAATAAGGTAGATCGAGCGGATCTAAAGATCCGCTGATCTACGTGAATCTGGCCCAGAGGCTCCAAAACAGAACTTCTCCAGTTTCACGCCAACCGGAAGAGATCTCCCGCACCTACATGGACACCCCTGCCCATTCTGGGACAAATCATCACCCCTAGCACCAAAGTCAAAAGTCTCGGAGTCATTTTTGACACCCACATGACAATGGATGCACAAATAGGGTCAGTAATGAGCGGATCCCACCATGTGCTGCACCTGCTACGTAGACTCGTTCCCTTTATCCCGAAAGAAGACATAGCAGTTGTGGTGGGAACAATTATCAACTCCAGACTCGACTATGCAAATGCCCTTTATCTCGGACTCCCAAAATACCAAATCACTCGTCTGCAAGTCGTTCAAAATATGGCCGCTCGACTCGTGACTGGAAAAAAACATGGGAATCGATCTCACCTTCACTGAGATCCCTTCATTGGTTGCCAGTAAAACACAGAATTACCTTCAAGGCACTCTGTCTGACGCATAAGTGTGTTCAACGAATTGCCCCCCAATATTTATGCGAAAAATTAAAATGTCACAACACCAATCGCGTTCTCCGATCCACCGACCAAAATCTACTTTAGATACCCAAAGCCAGATACAAGTCCAAAGGAGAACGAAGATTTGCAGTCCAAGGACCTAGACTATGGAACGCTTTACCGACCAGCATCCGAATGGAGGTGAATCAGAAAAAAACTTAAAACCCATCTTTTTCTGAAGGCAAATCTACAGTAGGAGAATTGGATACCAAGCGCCCAGAGGCGATTCAGTTCACATGTGTTGCGCTATACAAGTTTCTCACTCACTCACTCACTCAGAGTTGTCCACTGGTATTTCCTGATAGTCCCAGGCAAAAGGAGCCCAGCCCTGGCGCTGAGCAGAGTCTAGCAGACGTCTGTAGGCGATCTCCAGCTCCCATTCCTGAACGGCTAGAAACTCTATATCTTCCAGTGCACTTCCGAGACGTTCAGTAGCCCTTCTCTGAAATCCAAGATTTCGTCCAAACACTACTCCAAATCACTCCCAAAGTTAGTGTCCCCTGTCAGCTTCACATACAACAGTCCCAGGCCGCCGTAGCCTTCCGTTGGGCTGTCATCCGCTATCCAGGGACATGCTTGGGATACATGCCACCGAAGGGCTCTTAAGCTCTCATCCAGCCGCATCTCTGCCCAGACCAGCCTGCTTAATTCAGCTGTCTGTTCCTTGTGCGTTTTTTCTCCCAACAGCACCCGCAATCCATACTGCGACCAGTACCTTTCCCGGTTGGAGGGTAGAACTTTTCCCTGGTGTCGCTGCTCACGGGCTAGCGCTTCCTTCCAGAGTTCGTAGCGAATAGAATCAAACCATCCCAGCATTACCTGCTCTGATACTGGTCCTCTGTGCTGTATCTGCTTCTCTCGCAACCTCCTTCCGAATTCCTCTTCTACGGCGGCTGGTATCTGTACCTCTCCTCTCCTCTCCTGCTATCCGGACCTTGGATCCAAGTGGAGGTTGGATGTCCCCGACTGCAGTAAGTATCCCACTGCTGATCACCAACGTAACGGAACGTCCCACACTCCGCTTGAGTGCTTCCGTCATATACCACTTCCTATCAGTCTGGATATAGATATCAGATATTCCAGCTGCTCTCAAGTACACAATGAGACGATACTTGTTTGTCTGCTGAACATGGAGTCTTTAATAGAACCAAGAATACAACCTTATATACAGTTAGAGGAGGTAACCAGAACATAAATTAACATGAGCTAATTAACTAATCATTTACCCAGACTAGGTGACTCATAGATATGACCTTTTCATGGTGGACATCAAGTCTCCTTGCTTACCTGCTATACAATACACATTATCATTTTATAACCAACAATAAAAAAAAATTGCAAGAATTTTGGTCTTTTTTTTTTTGTTTGGCAAAAAATGAAAAAACCCAGAGGTGATTAAATACCACCAAAAGAAAGCTCTATTTGTGTGATAAATGTCATATGGGTACAGTGTTGCCTGGCTGCGCAATTGTCATTCAAAGCGTGACAGCACTGAAAATTGGCCTGGGCCAGTTTGGGATAAAAATGCCCAATAGGAAAGTGGTTAAGACTCCTACTCTCTGTCTTTTGATTCCTAGTTGTGCACGAAACTGAAGCATGATGGGAGTGGCAGGGGTTATGCTAGCTCATAGTTTGTTTTTTGCCAATGTTTAATTTTCCTGTAGGTGACAGCATAGCCAATATGTCTCAGAATTCCTTCTGACCCTGTGCCCATTATTGTATTCCAAGAAAAGGGTTTTACGGTAAATCAAAAATCTTCCTGAATAGGACATAGAGCTACCTTCTTTTTACCTTTGAAAATGTTAAAGGGGTCATCAGTTTTTCTGAAACTCCACTCTGTTGCTGGACCTCCCAGGCAAAGAATTAGTAATGGAAATCTTGGTCCCACTGTTTACATTTTTTAAATACATTTTGACTTAATATACAAGCGATGTCTTGATATACAAGTAGCGTCATGTCACAACTGAGTATAAAAGAGAAGCGGGGAACCTACGTTTAATGAAGGTACAACATTTAGCAACTTACATGGTTGATGATTAAAAGAGGCACATCCAAGTATGCAGGCATCCGGGGTAAAGCTGTCCACATAGACCATCTTCCTCACCACCATTGATGTTGTCACTTCCATGCTGCGCTCCATGAGCGCTTCAAGCCTCGCTTTCAGAACACTACTGCAGGGTAGTCTTCCCAATCACGATTGCAGACAGCTTTACCCCGGATGCCTGCGTAATTAGATGTGCCTCTTTTAATCAACCATGTGAGTTGTGAAATGTTGTACCTTCATTAAATGTAGGCGCCTCTCTTCTCTTTTATACATTGTAGCTCCTGCTGGATTTTGCTTCTAACCCCCTTGTGGAGGCTGCCACTTGTGGATGGACATTTTATGGTTACACAACTTATCACATTGCTATAATCTTTTTGTGAACTATAAACTGAAGGATTTATGAATAAATGGTTGTGGAACGAAGCATTTCAGTTTCCATTATTTCTTATGTGGAATTTTGCTTTGATATACAAGTGCTTTGGATTACAAGCATTCTTCCGGAACAAATTATGCTTGCAATCCAAAGTTTTACTGTATATGAATATAGAACATCCCATCTGCAATCAGGGATGGTTTTCATTAGTAAGTGATGCTGCATTTAAAGCGGGGGTTCACCCCAAAAAAATGTTTTAACATTACATTCAGCCGAGTTGTCTTAATGACAATCGGCTGTTTTTATTTTATCCCCGTACATACCGTATTTTCACCGCCGCTTCCGGGTATGTCTTCTGCGGGACTGGGCGTTCCTAATTGATTGACAGGATTCCGACCGTCGCATACAGCACGTCACGAGTTGCCGAAAGAAGCCAAACGTCGGTGTGGCTCTATACGGCGCCTGCGCACCGACGTTCGGCTTCTTTCGGCAACTCGTGACGCGCAGTATGCGACGGTCGGAAGCCTGTCAATCAGATAGGAAGGCCCAGTCCCGCAGAAGACATACCCGGAAAGCGGCGGTGAAAATACAGTATGTACTGGGATAAAATAAAAATAAAACAGCCGATTGTCATTATGACAACTCGGCTGAATGTAATGTTAAAAATTTATTTTTTGGGTGAACCTCCTCTTTAGCCACTTCCCGACCGCCGCATGTATATGTACGTCCACAGAATGGCACGTACAGGCAAATGGGCGTACATGTACGCCCTTGCCTTCTAGCGGGTGGGGGGTCCGATCGGGACCCCCCCGCTACATGCGGCGGTCGGGTTCCCTCGGGGAGCGATCTGGGACGACGGCGCGGCTATTTGTTTATAGCCGCTCCGTCGCGATCGCTCCCCGGAGCTGAAGAACGGTGAAGAGCCGTGTGTAAACACAGCTTCCCCGTGCTTTACTGTGGCAGCGTATCGATCGAGTGATCCCTTATATAAGGGAGACTCGATCGATGACGTCAGTCCTACAGCCACACCCCCCTACAGTTGTAAACACACACTAGGTGTACCCTAACTCCTACAGTGCCCCCTGTGGTTAACTCCCAAACTGCAACTGTCATTTTCACAATAAACAATGCAATTTAAATGCATTTTTTGCTGTGAAAATGACAACGGTCCCAAAAATGTGTCAAAATTGTCCGAAGTGTCCGCCATAATGTCGCAGTCACGAAAAAAATCGCTGATCGCCGCCATTAGTAGTAAAAAAATAAAAAAAAATTAAAATGCAATAAAACTATCCCCTATTTTGAAAACGCTATAAATTTTGCGCAAACCAATCGATAAACGCTTATTGCGATTTTTTTTTACTAAAAATAGGTCGAAGAATCCGTATCGGCCTAAACTGAGGGAAAAAAATTTTTTAGATATGTTTTTGGGGGATATTTATTATAACAAAAAGTAAAAAATATTGCATTTTTTTCAAAATTGTCGCTCTATTTTTGTTTATAGTGCAAAAAATAAAAACCGCAGAGGTGATCAAATACCACCAAAAGAAAGCTCTATTTGTGGGGAAAAAAGGACGCCAATTTTGTTTGGGAGCCACGTCGCACGACCGTGCAATTGTCTGTTAAAGCGACGCAGTGCCGAATCGCAAAACCTGGCCTGGGCATTTAGCTGCCTAAAGGTCCGGGGCTTAAGTGGTTAAAGTGGATGTAAACCCCAAATAGTTTTTTTTTTTTTGCTGCCACAATTTAGAGTATAGATTTCCTATCATCTTTGCCCAGTCTTGCCACGCAGAGTTAATCCAGCTCTGAGCAATCCTCTTTTATTGTTCAGTGAGATGAATCTTGACAAACGGAGAAAAACTTTGTCAAATCCTCCCCCTTGCTTTGAGTGACAGATTGTTTACATATCTCATGCACTAGCCTGGAGACAGGCATTATTTTTTAATTCCCACCCCCACTCCTTTTCTAAAGTCATGTGGTAAATTTTCTGGATTTTGACTGGACGTTAGTGATCATAGCATAATTTAGTGTAAGGCCCCGTACACACGACCGGTTTTCTCGGCAGAATTCAGCCAGAAACTCGATGGGAGACGTATTCTGCCGAGGAAACCGGTCTCGTGTACACTTTTCGCCGAGGAAACCGACGAGGATCTCGTCGGGCCAAAAAGAGAATATGTTCTCTATTTCCTCGTTGGGCAATGGGAAAATTTGGCTCGCCGAGATCCTTGGCGGCTTCACAAGGAACTCGACGAGCAAAACGATGTGTTTTGCCCGTCGAGTTTCTCGGACGTGTGTACGGGGCCTAAGGAATACACAAGAGAAAATGCATTTTGACAAGGGGAGTGTAGAGGTGGGCGGGGAGTCTACTGACATCACGACTCCACCCACCGAGCTCCAGACAACAGACCCACCCACAGAATCTGCAGTTTTTCGGGTCTCATAACAGACAGAGGGGAGACATTTGACAGGTAAGGATACATGCAGGAGGCATCTATATCCTTATAGATCAGCACTATGGCAGTAGTTTAGAAAGGATGCGAGTGGGTTTACATCCACTTTAAACCAGATATTAAAGTGTGTAGATCTACATAGTTGTATGTATATGTGGTGAGTTTACAGACTGCACATCTGCAGCTTTTAAGGTGCTGTAATATTGGGCAAATGACATAATTTTTCTGTAATAGTGTTTTTGTTTTTTTCATACCTTTTAAGAACATGTTTAGAATTACACTTGAGATATGAGTAATTTTATAAATGTGCTTCTTCATCTCTACTGGTGTGATCCCATGCTACTCTGTGTCAAGTCTCTTATTTTAATAGCAGCTCTCAAAAAGTGCTTTCCGCTAAGTTCACAAAAGTCTGGCCATTTGAACTCAGATGAGTGTCTCCAGCTCTGCCTTTATGGAGAATTTGTCTGCCACTCAAGCAGAACAAGCAAATAGAGGGAGCAGAGTGAGAAAGCAATGCTGCAGTTAATTAGCAGCTTTCACATTACATCGCCTTTCCTGGCGTCCCTCCCAGCAGCAAATGTAAAAGTTTTGGAGAAACTTTGTAAGTCTGCATAAATAAAATCCCTCCATGTCACAATATACAGCAACAAAATACGTTTTTAAAAGTTCATTTTATCATTTCAAAAAACAGTCTTTGGGCTCCCGTAATGTGACTGCCGTGGCTGAAATGGGCAATCTGGAAGAGTGATGTTGTCAGAAGCATTTCCTCTCCCCTGCTCCAGAGTTTACTGCCTGTGACACCAGGCTGGAGGAGGTATTCTTCTTCCCCCGCAATCACTAATGCTAATTTTTCTAGGAGCAGCAGCCGCAGGGGCAGGTCTCTGTGAGAAATTTATGAAACAGCAGAGACCTGCACAAGCACCAGGATTTACATGCTGTACGATTGCCAGTAACTGCAAGAAATTGTACGCACGTTGTAGGGTTGCCACCTGTCCGGGATTTACCCGGACAGTCCAGGTTTTGAATCATGTGTCTGGGTTTCAGTCCACCAACTGCCAAGGACCTAATCAGTGTCTCTAATACAGTGACAATACTATACATTATACTAATGATACTGGCTGGGAAGGGGTTAACACATAGGGTGATCAAGGTGTTAAATGTGTGTCTAACAATGTGTAATGTTTGTACAGTGTGTTGCTTTTATTAATTGATCAGGGGAGCCATTCCCTCCCCCAGAGCCCTGTGTTGATTGTCAACACAGAGCTCTGGGCTGTGATTGTACACAGCTGTTCAGCAGGTCCTGGCCATGAGTAATTGGCTGGGACTTGCTGACAGGCTCCTGCTGTGTACAGAGGGGGGGGGGGGGGGGGGTTCCCGGGGTCCTTTATTACTTCAGCCTTAGTGTCCTGGTTGCAATAATTGTTAATGACACCCCAAACACACATTTGCAGCAAAATGTGCAGTACAAAATGAGCAAACTGTAACACGCCAAAATGTCCCATGAGCTACTTTGCCATGTGTAGGGCAGCACCTTGAAATCAATTGGCTGCTCTATGCGTGTTATAAACGGGCCAAAAAAAAAACAGGCGCTCCCACTGTGCTAGGTGTGAATTGGGCCTGAAAGTGAAATTTGTGTGTTTATACAAGAAAAATGAGGCTCCATTCACATCTGTGTGTTTTCCCGAACACATGGCAATCGCACCGAAAATGTGCTTTGCTGCGCGTTTCAGAATTGTGCTGAATATGCGCATCATGCTTGCATTGGCCTTAAATGTCGATGAGCGTGGGTATTAGGCATGTGTTTGCTGTGTGACAAATACACTGCAAACTTTTTTCTTAAAATGGTACATTTTCTCAGTTTATACATTTTCTTTTTTTTTTTTTTATTGAGAATAAAATATGAGATTTGCAGATGAGGGAGTGAGTAACTTGTATAGCGCTACGAATGCAAACTAAATCGCCTCAAGGCGCTGTATCCAATGTCGTTGTCTAGCCACGCTTCAGAATAAACGGTCTTAAGTTTTTTTCTGAAGGCCTGATGGTTCACCTCCACCTGAATGTCTGTGGGTAGAGCGTTCCATAGCCGTGGTCCTTGGACTGCAAATCTTCGTTCTCCTTTAGATTTGTAGCGGGACTTGGGGATGTGGATGAGGTTCTGATTAGTTGATCATAGGGCCTGATTTGGGGTGTAGTGTTTTATTTTCTCGTATAAGTATTGCAGTGCGTTTCCTTGTGTGCATTTGTGAGGCAGAGGGTCTTGAATGTCACCTGACTCTTTACGGCTAGCCAGTGGAGGGTCCTCAAGACCGGGGAGATTGGTTCCCACGTTTTTTTTACCTGTTACCAGTCTGGCTGCAGTGTTCTGGACGACTTGTAGATGAGACATCTGGTATTTCGGTAGTCCTAGGTAGAGGGAATTTGCGTAGTCGAGTCTGAAATTGATTAGTGTTCCCACTACTACCGCTGTGTCCTCTTCCGAGGTGAAGGGGATGAGTCTACGCAGCAAGCAGAGAAGATAGTGAGATCCGCTGACTACTGATAATATTTGTGCATCCATAGCAGGGCTCAAGTCCTGCGGGAACGCGTGGGAACGGAGTTCCTGCACTTTTTTCACAGCAGGAACGCAGTTCCCTTTGCAGAACTTGGAGCAGCCGAGCCGATCCTTCACTAAGCGGCGATGCCCGGCTCGAATCACTGTCAGGGGCAGGCGAACCTTAGTAATCCTTTATGTTACTGGCCGCTTCCTGTATATGGATTTATCGAGTAGTGTGCGGGTATTCCGCCACTTCCTCGATGCCGCAATGTCTCCTGGGAGCTTTTGTCATTGTTCCAAGGAGACATTGCGGAGGTCTGCAGCGAGTTATCGCGGGATTTAGAAAGAACTTGCTTAAAGGAAGGCATCGAGGAAGTGACGGAATACCCGCACACTACCCGATGAATCCATATACAGGAAGTGGCCAGTAACTTAAAGGATTACTAAGGTAGAGTGGATCGAGGGGGAAAAAATGCGGTTTAGTAATTATGCATATGAGCGTATCATTTTTTGGTGGGGGAGTGGATCTTGGGTGGGAGTTCCCACACTTTTTTCCACAGGACTTGACCCCTGATCCATAGTCATGTCTGAGTCAAAGATAACTCCGAGGCTTTTCACTTTAGTGCTTGGGGTGATGGTTTGTACAAAGATGGTGGGAGGAGTCAGTGTCAATAAAATACATTAAAAACATAAAAAAAAAAAGAAATAATTGAAAACAATTTGGAAATTACTATTTGATTTTATATTGGGACCATAAATACGCTTTAACATACATATTTGTGATTCTTTTCTGTAGGTAAGGGGCACCTGTAGACAAAAACAATTGTGGAGCTTAAATTGAATAATGCCCTTGTAAGTTTAGGCCATTTACATATTCCCTGAAGCCTGTCTGAAAAACCCTTAGAGATGGCACCCCCCCCCCATCCTGCCTTTTTGCTAGGGCATTATTAAGACGCTCCCAGCCATTGCTGCTCACCCCTACAGTTGCCATTTCCATTGCAGCAGTGCTGAGCTCAGAACCACTATGACATGGGAGAGAGAGGATGCACATGTGCTAGGGTTTTAATAGGAGATAGATCTCGCACCCATGATGGTGGGGGTGAGCAGTAACGGCTGGGTCTTAGTAACAGGGCAGGAAGGGATAATGTGATCTCTGGAAGTTTTATGACCAGGCTTCGGGAGGTATGAAAATGGCCTAAGCCTAAAGCAAGGATATTATTCTACTTAAAGTGGTTCTAAGGGCAGAAGGTTTTTTACCCTAATGCATTCTATGTATTAAGATATAAAACCTTCTGTGGGCAGTGGCCCCCCTCAGCCCCCCCAATCCACACCTGAGCCCCATCTCGATCCAGCAATGTTGCTTTAGAGTCTTGGCTGACCGAAACTCTCCTTCCTTATTGGCTGAGACAGCAGCGGGGCGCCATTGGCTCCCACTGCTGTCAATCAAAGTCAGAAAGCCAATGAGGAGAGAGAGGGGCAGAGCCGAGCCGTGGCTCCATGTCTGAATGGACACGCAGAGCAGTGGCTCAGCTGCCCCCCTAGCAAACTGCTTGCTGTGGGGGGCACTTAGCAGGAGAGAGGGGCAAGGAGCACAGAAGAGGGACCTGAGAAAAGGAGGATCAGGGGCGCTCTGTGCAAAACCACTGCACAGAGCAGGTAATTATGACATGTTTGTTATCTTTAAATTAACAAAAACAGAGACTTTAGTATCACTTTAGGTCAAAGCTACACAGTTGTTTTTTTATCTTCGGGCATCCCTTACCTGCATAGGCAATTTTTTATTAAAGGTAAACTAACCCTTAATATCATTGTGTGCTTTAATTTAAAATAACTTTACAACAATGTACTCAAATGTTAAACAATCATTGTACAATATCTACTTTTATATGTAAAAACAAATATTTTAACAGGCGTATGCTTTGAAATCCTAAATATTGCCCCCCTCTCCAGGGATGTATAGAGAACAGTACAATCTCCATCTATGCCATAATTTATGTTTTACTTGCAGAAGCCATAGATTTAGCAAGCAGTGCTTTAAGTGTAATACTGTTCATTGGTGTGTACCGGCATAACTGCTGCCTCTGGGCAGCATATGTAGATAAAGCAATAGATAAGGGAGGCATCTTCTTGTCTTGTAAAATGTCACTTATTTTTGCAGGCATGGAATCTTATTTGCCGGAGTTGATGGATCTTAAAATAATAGGAATTTTCTTTTTATGTTTTTAAACTCTACTCTGCCCTGGCAAGCCATCATTCTTCAATAATCAGTAACGTTTTATGAAAGAATAAATTGGTTCAGTAAATTATATTATTCTTGAAAGTGCAGAAATGAAATGTGGCGGATTCGGAAACAGCGCTCCTTAAGTTTTTTTCAGGTGTTGCGATGCCTTCAAAGCGATCCAATTTCGGCACTGATTTCCATCCTGTTGCTTGGCCCATAACATGATTTGTAAGTTTCCCTATGCTAAGCTCTATGAAATTTATTTAACCTGAAATGTTTTTGTTATATTCAAGCGATAACTAAGTATTTCCACCATTGTGCTCGACAAAGTTTAAACAGCTATGGAAAACTACTGCTCTTCTATACTGTTTTCTGAGCTTTAGGCAAATAGCTAAAAACAGCTGAAATAGACACCCAGGAGCTGTTTATTAAAGGGGAGTTCCACCCACAATTTCACTTTTTAAATATAAATACCCCTGTAATACACAAGCTTAATGTATTCTAGTAAAGTTAGTCTGTAAACTAAGGTCCGTTTTGTTAGGTTGTTACAGCATTTGGATAGTTTATAATCTAGAAATAGACCGTGGCCATCTTAAGTGTGGACATCATGAAGCCAGACTGTATGACTTCCTGGATTTCAGCTTTGCATATCTCACACATGCTCAGTGCACAAGCAATGTAATAGGTTTCAGTCAGGTTTGCAAGGACTACTGGGAAACATGATGCCTATCCCAGAAACCCTTGCAAATAGCCTAGGCAAATAAGGAGGAGGAAGTAATGAAGGACTACAAAATAAAGGTATTTACAAGCAACAAATTAAATAAAAATTGTCCATTCTGAACACTATGAGATTAGAGCATGCAGCACAGACAAACATAAAAAAATGGGTGGAACTCCACTTTAAAGTGATTGAAGTGCAATTTTTTTTATTATTACAATAAGAAACATGTCATACCTACCTGCTCTGTGCAATCGTTTTGCACAGAGCAGACATGATCCTCCTCTTCTTGAGTCATCTGCCGGCACTCTTGGATCTCCCCCCCTCCCCGCCTAGTGCCCCCATAGCAAACTGCTTGCTATGTGGGCACCCATGCCATAAGATACACAAAGCACGGCTTGGACCCGCCATCTCGATTACAGTCAGTGAGCCAATAAAGAGAGAGAGAGAGGGCAGGGCAAAGCTGCAAGTCTGTGTGAATGGACATGCAGAGCCCTGGCTCAGGAACAATCCTGCATGGGTGCCCCCATTGCATGCTGCTTGCTCTGGAGGAACTCGGTTGGAGGGAAAGGCAAAACGCGCTGGCAAGGGACCCCAGAGTAGGAGGATTACTGAAAAAATAAGTCAGCAGTATAATGATTCTGATTCTTTGCCCAGTAAGCAGTCAGGTAACACAGGAAACTAGCAAGCTGAAATAGGACAACCTACCCTTTCACGGACGAAAAAAAAATCTTCTCACTGTGCATATTTAAAGTCAATTAAAACCCAATCACTAAAATCTCATATTATTTGTAATATTAATGTCATTAATTATAACATAATGTCATTTAAAAAGTAATTTTCAATCTATTTAAATCCGTAGCTTTTATTATTATAATTCTATGATAATTACTGAAACTGTTGACAACTTCAAAAACGTTTCAATTTTCAGAAAGCAGAATATATAGGACTCTTTGGGATCTTTGGGCCAGATCCACGTACAGCGGGCGCAACTTAAATATTCGGATTTAAGTTACACCGCCGCAAAATTTCTACCTAAGTGCCCGATCCACAAAGCACTTACCTAGAAATTTGCAGCGGTGTAACTTAAATCCGTCCGGCGCAAGGCGTGCCCAATCTAATGGGGCGAGTCTCATTTAAATTAGGCGCGCTCCCGCGCCGGACTGCGCATGCTCCCGACGCGATTTTCCCGACGTGCTTTGCGCGAAGTTACGTTGCGCCGAGTTTTGAGAATCGCGACGGGCGTAAAAGAAAAAAAAAGAGTTGCGGCGGGAAAAAAAGAATTTTAAAAAAAATTTGACAGCGACGCGGGAAAGAAGGGTCTACTTTTACATGGTGTACTAAGTTTACACGTTGTAAAAGCAGCCCTAATTTTGCGACGGCAAACTAACACTTACGGGAAAAAAACGAAGGGAAAAAGCTTTGTGGATCTCCGTAAGTGCTAATTTGCATACCCGACGCAGAATTTCGACGAGAAATGCCCCCAGCAGCGGCCGAGGTACTGCATCCTAAGATCCGACAGTGTAAAACTATTACACCTGCCGGATCTTAGGAATATCTATGCGTAACTGATTCTATGAATCAGTCGCATAGATAGAAACAGGGATACGACGGCGTATCAGTAGATACGCCTGCGTATCCCTTTTGTGGATCTGGCCCTTTAAGAATACAAATCACACACACATAGCTTGAATTGGATGGACCTATGTCTTTTTTTAACCTTATAAACTATGTAAGTATGTTTGGCTGAGAAGTTAAAGTGATTGTAAATGATCCATTTAAATAAAACATACAGCTAAAATATATATTTTTTAAAATTACTTATGTAACAGGTTTTATTTGTAACTATTGAGTGCCGACAGACTTTCACACTTGTACGACTGTAAAGTTGTGCGACTTTGCTGCGATTTCACGGCGTGATTTTGGATCAGTACTTCTTTGCCACAACTTTGGCATTAACCAATGAAAACATACATGGTGTGAGGTAATTCCTTTTCCTGCCATAGTTATTTCCAGTTTCTGTTTGCTTCCTGGTTGTTGTGGTGTGCTGTGACAGAAAATGTTTTCTACTCAATATATTGCCACAGCAGTTGTCATTGCTGCTGCAGCAGTGCATGAGGAAGAAGAGGAGGAGAAGCGGAGGACAAGGACATCTTTTTTTTTGGGCTGTTTGGAGCACATTGTTCCTGAGGGAATAACCAGGAAGTGAATGTGTGCTAGAAATGTGTGCTAGAAAAATGTGCTTGGGAGGGGCTACTATGTTGAAAGGATTGGGTGGGACAAGGGTCAAAAAGCTGCTTGTGCTTACAAAGTTGTACTGAAATCGTGTCTATATTATTCAGGTACGATTTGCATGCTAATTGAGGGTTTAACATTGAGGTCTATGGACATAAACTCACATAGAAGTTGGACCAAAGTAGTGCAGGGACTAATTTGAAGTCGGCACGACTTAAAGTCGTGCCAATATGAATGGAAGTCATTGAAAATCATGGAGAATGACTTGTCATGCGATTTTGCAGTCCAAAATCGTGGGACAAGTCGTATGAGGCCTTGTACTCACGACCGGATCTGTGCGCTGGAAACTGTCTGCCCGACAGTTTCCGGCGTACAAGGCTGATTTGTGTTTTGTTCCGCTGGCGTGTACACACCAGCGGACCAAATTCCCGTCGTACCGGAACGCGTGCACGTAAACTACGTACGACGTCACTATAAAGGGGAAGACCAAAGTTAATGGCGCCGCCCTCTGTTCCTCTTTTGCTAGTTACGTGTTTGCTCGTGTTAGTGAAGGTTTGGTTAGAGCTGATTCGCGCTTCTCGGTCTCCAGGCTTTGACAGCGTGTATTCACGGGTTCAGTGCGTGTGCTTGCGGTAACGTAGTTGTCATTCGGCTATAGGCAAGCAGGTTGTTTCTGCTTTAGCAGTTGCATCCTGTGCGCTCGTATCTGTTTGTCACGCGTTTGTCGCAGGTAGTGCTGGATTTGCGAGTGCTTTCTGTTTCAGTGTGTTCTTGACTGACCAGCCGGCCGGTTTGAAGCCATGATGGAGCAGCAGCGTCAATTTTCGCGAGTTGGTGCTGTTTATGGGATGGCTGCTGGATATGTTCATTTGTCCAGTACTTTGGCCAGAAACAGGGGGCGGAGGCGTTTCTGGACCAAGAATTGGTTGCGCCAGCGTGACCAGTTCTCACATATGCCTCTGCTTAGGGAACTCCAGGAGAATAATCCTAATGACTTTAGGAATTTTCTCCGCATGACGGACCCCGTATTCAACCGTCTGCTGGATCTTCTGTCCCCCTATATCACGAGGCAGGACACTGTGATGCGCCAAGCCATCACGGCCGAGCAGAGGCTTATTGCCACGTTGCGGTACCTGGCGACTGGGAGGAGCCTGCAGGACCTCAAGTTCTCGACAGGCATCTCTCCGCAGGCGCTTGGGGTCATCATACCGGACACGTGTGCTGCCATCATCAAAGTTATGCATGAGGAGTATATTAAGGTAAGTTTCCTGGCTCTAATAATGTGGCCAACTAACTTTCTTTTTATTTTCCCAGATATGCTGTGTGTTTAACTAACGTTACCTTTTCTCCCTATGCATGTTGATATCAGCTTTACATGTTTTATTCTTGGCCTACCTGCATATTTGTCCCTTACCCAATATTAACCTGTCCAGCATGCTATCCTAGGGACAAACCCACCTTGCCATTTTTTCAAACAGGACTTTTTGGTTTTTGTGCCCCCCCCCCCCCCTTCAAACTTTTATTGTCCCCATCAGAGGGCTGTGGAGTCTCTTAATGAAGTGGCCCTATATATTTCATTTCCCAAATTCTCCATGCACATTTTTCTAATGCAATTTTAATACTGTGAACTGTCACAAGGATGCTTGTAGGATGTATTTGTTACAAAGTACTAAATCTCTAATTTTGTTTGTCCCCACAGCTACCCTCCACACCACAGGAATGGCAGTCTGTGGCTTCCCAATTTGCCCAGCGGTGTGATTTTCCAAACTGCGGTGGAGCAATAGATGGGAAACACGTCCGCATTGTGCCCCCACCCCGCTCGGGGTCGTACTATTATAATTACAAGGGTTATCATAGTATTGTGTTGATGGCGGTGGTGTCGGCACAGTATGAGTTTCTATATGTGGACGTGGGGAAGAACGGCCGGATGTCTGATGGGGGAGTGTTCGCACGGACTGATTTCTATGATCGTCTCCAAGCTGGTGGTCTGGCATTGCCACCAGATGAAGATAATGTGGAAGGACTTCCGTTTGTGTTCCTAGCGGACGAGGCTTTTGGGCTTGGTCCTCACCTCATGCGGCCTTTTCCCCAGAGGACCCTCACCTCAGAGAGGAGTGTGTTTAATTTTCGGTTGGCCAGGGCTCGGAGGGTAGTCGAGAATGCCTTTGGGATACTCACCAACCGGTTCCGCCTGTTCAGGACATCGATACATCTGGCGGAATATAAATTGGACACCGTTGTATTTGCCTGCTGCATTTTGCACAACTTTTTACGCAGGCACTCCCAGACGTACCTACCCGACATCGGTTCTGAGGCAAGACTACCCTCAGATCCCCTTCCCGGGCTGGACACTGGTCGCGCTGGCTTGGCCCCCCAATCAGCTCGTGAGGTACGCGACAAATATGTTGAGTACTTCATGGGTCGGGGGGCCATTGCTATGCCAGATCATATTTCTTTCTAATTCGGCCCCCAAAGAAAGGAATATTCTAAAAAATAATAAATAATTAGACCATTGGACTTTATACAGTTGTTTGTCATTAATGCTTTTTCTCTTTTTCTGTCTTCCTGGTTCTCTAACTAACTTCTTCAATTGTAATGCATAATTGATTTCTCCACTTTTAGTAACTAACCACATTTTGCACATTATTCACTCATCTACAAACAGGGTATTGAGTCTAGAAATAAGAAGCAACTCCATTTGTAAATGTTGAGGTCAATTTTTTTTAATTTTTGCTTGTTCATGACCCCAAAAATAATTTTATATTTTTTTCATTACTCCCTGCTTTTGTACTTAGGAGTCTTCAAAATTTTTTTAAAATTTTATTTTTTTTTTCAGGTAATTCAACCAAAAATATTATGCAGATTATACATTTATTAACAAGTTCACTTTTTTTTTCATCAAATATAGTTAGATTTATTGTTTACATATATATATATATATAGATTATATTTGGTGGGGTGTTTACCGCCTTAATTTTTTTTTTGGCCATATTTTTTAGGCACAAAAAACAATAATTTTTTAACCATTTTTTTTTTTTTTGGTGTGTTTTTCTAAAAGAAAATTTTTAGGTGAGAATTTGGAGTCAAATCTCTACTTCACTAAATTCAGTGATTAGAGAGATTTATAATTCTATATATATATTTAAAAAATTTTTTGGCGTTGTTTATTCTTTATGGTCTAAACTTTATAGTATCCCAAAATGTTCAACATGGTCAAAAAGTAACAAAATCCAATTCAAAAAATATCAAAACTCACAACAGCAGTCAGTCATGGTGTGCTTTCACACTGGAACACGCCAAAATTGGAAGATACACACATTCAGTGCAAACTCGCCAAATGTCATTGGTTCAACAGACAAATGGCCACATGTGCTATCTGACATCATGGGTGATCAATGTCTGTGTTTTGTGGGAGCAAACCCTTCCTCTCAACTACTTGAGGATGGAGGAGGGGGTTGGACCCACAAAGCACAGACATTAGATATTCTGTGATGGCAGATAGCACATGTTGGCACACTGTGTGTGTATCTTCAAATTTTGGCGTATTCATTATTCAAACTGTAAAAATGTTTGTGGGGGCGGGGGATGGGCGGGGGGTGTTTCAGTCTTTGACACGGCCCATCATGTCAATAATGTTCTTAAAATTAGATTCGATCACCATCATTCTTTGCCGCATATTGTCCATTTCCGTGCTGCATTCCAAAAGGACATTTGTTACATTCTGTTCCATGAGAAACATCCTTTCACGCATATTGTGCATTTCAGTGCTGCACTCCATTACCTGCTGAATAATTATAGCAGCACTTGCACGTGAAAATATTGGCACACCATCCTCCTCCCCTAAAACAACAAAAAAAAATGGCATTTACAATATTATTTTTCAATGAGGCCTATCTACATATGTTTTTTGGAATCAAGCTAGGGTGACACTGACCTGATGGGCTTCTCCTTTCCACCTCTTCGACATCTTCTATCACTCCTCCTTCTTCCACCACCTCCCCATCATCTTCTATCACTCCTCCTTCTTCCACCACTTCCCCATCATCTTGGACTCCTCCTTCATCCATCAATCCACCTTCTTTCAATTCGCCAAATTGTTCTTCCGCCACTTGCCCTTCATCTGCTATGACTTCTAAGTCCAAAATTACTTCTTCCTCCTCTCTTCCTTCCTCCTCTCCTTCCACATCCTCCTCTCCTTCCACATCCTCCTCTCCTTCCACATCCTCTTCTCCTTCCACATTCTCCTCTCCTTCCACATCCTCTTCTCCTTCCACATCCTCCTCCTCCTCCACATGTTGAGATGGCAGATTTTGGCCTTGTCTGGCCCTCTCTGCCTCCTCCAAATGCTGGCGACTTCTTTCCCCTGAAATAAACCAAAAAAAATGTAGACTCATCAGCACACAGATATTGGAGAGCATAAATCGCACACATTGCTTAGAAGAGGCTTTCATTTAGTTACTTTTATCTTTCACCAAACCTACATTTTGCAATTACTTCTATATGGCAAGCTCTGATCCTGCCCCTTTTTAGCAAAGTGACACACATGGATGTCCCCCCTAAACTGTATTTCTGGGAGACCCTACCAAAACCCATTTTTGATTTGGGGAGACACAGGTGCTCTGCATTGCAGATGTGAAAACATCTGCTTTATTACCACTGTTTTTAGAATGAATCCTGTTTGCCTTTCCCATTCTCATACTTTTTTTTTCTAGAACTAGCTTTTACACAATGTTTACAAACAAAGTTTTTGGCCAGTGAGCCATGTCCAGGTGTGTTGTTCCTGTAATAACCGAGCCTTTCTGATAAACTATGTGATGTTACGTTGTTTACTAAGAACACTGTTTGTAAATATGTAGTTATTTATGTTCTAAAAAATAAATAACAACATGTCTTTAAAATTACAAGCTGGCCAAGGAGGCAGATGGTGAAATATACATGGCAACACATTATTGCAGACAATCAACACCCCCCCCCCCCCCCAACCCCAATATATATTTACTTACTTTTACGCAGAATTTTAAGTATTTTCTTCATCTGATGTGGCTCCCTCAATTTTAAGTCTGACCATCGTTTCCTCAGCTGTTCCTTGGACCTGGTGATCCCAAACATCCTCTGCATTCTCCTCGCCACCTTGTCCATAATATGTGCCTTTCGGCGGTTAGGGGTCTTGTATGGCCCTAATTCACCATCATAGTCCTTCTTTCGCATGATGTAAACTAACTCCACCATTTCCTGGAACCGCATATTAGTGGCTTTATATCTTCTTTTCCTTGATCGGGACGTCCCTGCCTCTGTCCCTTCACTTGTGGCATGAGAGCATCGTGCCCGCTCGTGTGACATCGCCATCTTTCCTTTCCCACAGAGATTATGGGCGTGGAAAAGATGAATTCTTACGCCATGGGCGGAGAAGAGGGCGGCGTTTAATACATACGCGGAGTGTAGAGAATGCAAACAACGTGTTTACGTCCGTTACGCGGAGAATCTTCGAGCGCATCCAGAACATACACAGTTAACGCCATATTTCCTAAACTCATTGATTAGGGGCCTCGCAAAGGTGACGAGGGCGGGGTTTCATAAATACGCGGAGTGTTTAAAAGGTTTACGCCGTGATTACGCATCTTACGCGGTAATTAGGCGAGCGTGAGAAACGAGGAGCGAGAGACAGGAAGGTAAGGAAATTAAAAATGTGATCAGCAGAGGCCTTGAAAATGTAGACACATGGGATGGGGGTTTGGGCTGTTGGTTGCACCCTTTTTAAGCTATTCTGTCTATGGGGTACCACAATGTTATTTTGGTATCCAAATGCTTTTGGACACCTCACAAAATAGAGATGTGAACAATGCTGTACCTCATTGACAAGTTTTTGAATGGTGTATTCAGATCAGGCAAAGTATTGTTCAAGTGTTGGTTGTACAGAGGTCATTAGGAAGTGTCTTTTATGTCATCCATTGTCAGGGGCATGAGATTTACACAGGAAAGAGTGCCTAGATGAATACTGTCATTTGTAAGCATTGTTTATTTTTCAATATTAAAAATATTTACTGCAATGTTAACAATGGCTCTGCATCTAGCAAATCAATGTTTGGTACAACCAATGCGGCCGAGCTGACAATCATTGTTTAAACAAGAGAGACTGTGTTTGTAATTAGATATAGGTAATAAATTTAAAGACACATATTATATCAAGGTCAACGCTGATCCTTTTGAATATTTATTTTTCTTTGGTTTATGTTTTTTGAATCTAGACTCAAAAAAAAATATCATATTTCAAAAAGTAAAATGGACCAACTACAAACCAAGGAAGCTATAGAGGCCTTACTACAAAAATATCAGGACACGCCCATCCTGTGGAATTCAAAACACGCATTATATTGTAATAAAGATGTACGAGCGGCAGCACTAGAAGAGCTAGCAAACTATATGCAAACATGGGTGCCAGGATGCACTGCCAACATGGTGAAGGATAAACTTGCCAACCTCAGAAGCACATACAGGAGAGCATACAAAGCTAATAAAATCAAAAAATCGGGAGCAGCAGCAAGACAAGCAAAGGAACCCAAACTGTGGTATTATAAACAGATGGCTTTTTTGCGGGACGAAATGGAAGGCAGGAAAACGATGTCCAGTCTTTCTTCCAACCTTTCCTCCATGCTACCTTCCAGCGGACCTTCCCCAGATGACCACAGCCCTGCAGAGTCGGAGGAAGAGGGCCTGGCTGACAGAGATGCAGATCTGCCACCCTTCGATGAGGAGGTATAGTAGTTTCCTCTATATTTATGGCGTAAATAATTCTTGGTGGATTAATGATTAGATATTGTAAAAATAAAACCAAGCTGGAAAAAAGCAAACAAAAAGGTGTACAGACAAATAGGTGTCAGGGATGACAACTGCAGGGGTCAGAAGTAGAGTGTATTCAAGTAATAATGAACAGAAAATACTGAACGAAAAACATGAAAATGAGTGTGGTTTTATTTAGCGAAATTGTAAAAAAATTCTTTTTTTTTCCACACAGGAAGAAGAGATCAGCCAGGAGGTGGCAGATCCTCAGGTGTCTGTCAGCCAGGAGGAGGCCGGGGTCAGTGGCAGCCAGGAGGAGGCCGGGGTCAGTGGCAGCCAGGAGGAGGCCGGGGTCAGTGGCAGCCAGGAGGAGGCCGGGGTCAGTGGCAGCCAGGAG
This sequence comes from Rana temporaria, assembly GCF_905171775.1. Taxonomy (NCBI): domain Eukaryota; kingdom Metazoa; phylum Chordata; class Amphibia; order Anura; family Ranidae; genus Rana; species Rana temporaria. The sequence continues at coordinate 96,825,651 of NC_053489.1, forward strand.
GAGGCTGGGCCCAGTGGCCTGCAGCAGGTCCACCCGGCCAGGAGAACCACCACCAGCCAGTCTTCTCCCCCCCAGGTGAGGCCATCAGGCCGAAGGAGGCAGTTGAGGCCTGTGGAGGAGGCAAGCCTCCGCATGATCCAGGAGGCAAGCGCCATCATGAGGGCCCCCCTCAACCCCACAGAGGCCTTCAGTGCCTCATTGGCCCATGATTTAAATGAAGGGGAGGAGGACCAGAGAAGACTGGCAAAGGCCCTGATGAACCAGGTCCTTTGGTGGATGCAGAGGGGCCTGCTGACCCCAGACACTGGGCTATGTGACCCGGCCCGGCTTGCGGAACACCATCCTCCTGCTGCCACATCAACCCCACCTGCAAGACCCCGTGTTCGATCCGCTGGAAGGCTGCCTGGAGGGAAGGCTGGAAAGAGGAGGAAACGTTGATTTTCTGCCTTCCATTTCCTTCCACATAAAGGACATCGTGTTTGTACTACCACAGTTTGGGTTCCTTTGTTTGTGTGCTGCTGCTTCATATTTTTGTGTTTGGCTACTGAGGCTTGGAAGTTTATCCTTCACCATGTTGGAAATGCAAGTTTGCATATAGTTTGCTATCTATTCTAGTGCTGCCGTTCTTTTTATTTTTTTGTGATGACATTTGCCTGAATAAAAGGCCTTTTGCTTTCATTTGAAAACATGTCTATTGTTTGATATACTGTGGGGATTATTAGGCAGCAAACCTTTAATAAATATACAATGGGTAATTTACAAAGGACACACTCCTTGGGGGGGGGGGGGACATTTGGTGTGCCAACATGGTTTAATATTCTCTAATGAAACACCAAAAAAAAAAAAAAATTTTCAAAAAACATGTAAAAAAAAAATAGTTTAAATGGTGACATAACTAGAAACAAAAAAAAAAATTAAAAAAAAATGCACATTCCTTTACAAAAATGACTACTCTAAATTATGGAGGACCACCAACCAAAACACACGTCTGGCATAGAAAACATTATTAAAGGATTACATCACAAGCAAGAAATGTGACATTTCAGTATGGGACAACTCTATTGAAATTGCATCAGCAAGAGAACGGGGTTATTCTAGCAAGAGAAGAATTAATAAAACGAGGCTTTAAAATGTGGTTTAGTGCGCCTTTTTAAGACATTGTTCTCTTGCTAGAATAAAAGGTTTCTAATGACGAATGTGCCATATCCCAAAGAAACGCGAGTTTTACCTGAACGAGCGCTCCCGTCTCCTCATTTGGACTGAGCATGCGCGGGGTTTTTGTACGCTGCTTTTGTGTACAGACGACCGAACATGTCTGACGGACACGATTCCAGCAGACTGTTTTAAAGCAAGACCAGGAAACAGTTGTTCGTTGGAAAACGGTCTGGCCGACGATTGTTTGCTGGAATTCTGTACGTTACTGCCTACACACGAACGAACATGTCCGCTGAAACTGGTCCGCGGACCAGTTTCAGCAGACATGTTTGGTCGTGAGTACGAGGCCTAAGTGTGAAAGGGGACTAACAGGTACAGGCAAAGTATAACATTGTTTCGTGTATTACTGTTAAGAGGGCCCATAGGGGTTTATTTGAAGATAAATAAGCTGTTCACTTTTCTAGGACATTTTCCCTTAGCTGAGTGAATATGGTGAAAATTCACTTTGCAAAGATTACCCAATTACATGTAGGCCAATCAAACAACAGTGTTTGCTTTTACATGATTGGATGACCAACATGTCATACTTACCTTGCACAGAGCAGCCCCGATCCTTTTTTTCTGGGATGCCCCGGTGGCACTCCTGACTTCTCCTCTTCATCGGGTGCCCCACAGAGAACTGCTTTCCCTGGGGGCGCCGTGCAGGTGCACTCACGAGTCCGTTGACACAGACAGCAGGACTCTGCCCCGCCCCAGCTCCCATGCCACTAAATTGGATTGACAGCAATGCCTCCTTCTGCTATCAATCTATCCAATGAGGATCCGGGACAGCGGCTGGAGCTGCTGGGCTCATGCTCGTTGCTGGAACGATTAGGTTCATGTAAAAAAAAGGGGGGGGGGATCTGGGGGGCAGCTGAAGCACAGAAGGTTTTTCACCTTATGCATAGAATGCATTAAGATTAAAAACCATGGGGTAGATTCACAGACAAGATACAACGACGTATCTCCAGATACGCCGTCGTATCTCTGAGTCCGGCCGGTCGTATCTATGCACCTGATTCATAGAATCAGTTACGCATAGATTTCTATTAGGTCCGAGCGGCGTAAGTCTCTTACGCCATCGGATCATAACTGCATTTTTCCGCTGACTGCTAGGTGATTTACGCGTCAAAATATGTAAATCAGCAAGATACGCGAATTCACAAACGTACGCCCGGCCGACGCAGTACATTTACGTAGTTTATGTTAGGCTTTTCCCGGCATATAGTTACCCCTGCTATATGGTGGCATAAGTGCGGCGTACCAATGTTAAGTATGGCCGTCGTTCCCGCGTCGAATTTTGAATGTTTTACGTAGTTTGCGTAATTCGTCCGTGAATGGGGCTGGACGTCATTTACGTTCACGTCGAAACCAATGACGTCCTTGCGGCGTACTTTGGAGCAATGCACACTGGGAAATTCCACAGACGGTGCATGCGCCATTCGGGAAAAACGTCAATCACGTCGGGTCAAGCCTAATTTTCATAACACATGCCCACCTCTTCACTATTTGAATTAGGCGGGCTTACTCCGGCCTATTTACGCTACGCCGGCGAAACTTTCTTTTAAGAATACGGCACTTGCCTGTAAAAGTTGCGGAGGCGTAACGTAAATAGGATACGTTACGCCCGCACAAAGAAACGCCGATCTACGTAAATCTACCCCCATGAGACTTTACAACCTCTTTAAAGCGGGAGTTCACCCATTTAAAAAAAAAAAAAAATCTCCCCTTAGCTTCCTGCTCGTTCGGTCTAGGGGAATCGGCTATTTATATTAAAATATGAGCAGTACTTACCCGTTTTCGAGCTGCATCTTCTTCCGTCGCTTCCGGGTATGGGTCTTCGGGAGCGGGCGTTCCTTCTTGATTGACATTCTTCCGAGAGGCTTCCGACGGTCGCATCCATCGCGTCACTCGTAGCCGAAAGAAGCCGAACGTCGGTGCGCTCTATACTGCGCCTGCGCACCGACGTTCGGCTTCTTTCGGAAAATCGTGACGCGATGGATGCGACCGTCGGAAGCCTCTCGGAAACCTGTCAATCAAGAAGGAACGCCCATTCCCGAAGCCCATACCCGGAAGCGACGGAGAGGATGCGTCTCGTAAACGGGTAAGTACTGCACATATTTTAAAATAAATAGCCGATTCCCCTAGTAATAACGAGCAGGAATCTAAGGGGGAAAAGTGCCCTCTAAGGGTGAACCCCCGCTTTAAGTTTATATATGTTTAAATGCACTTTAAAGCGGAGTACAAATAATCATGTTTTTCACATTTTATTATTTTTGATCACTGTTTAAATTAATATAACTGCCTCTGAGCCTTTAAATGTCATTCCTTTTACCAACAAAAAGCTGAAAGAAAAAAAAAACTCTTAAAATTTAGGGCAATTATTTTATAATACAACAGAATGATTGCTGTCATTCTTTTTATGCAGCAGCTAATGTTCTAAATATCTTGTTCTGTTTACAAGGACTGGACTTAATAAGAAGAGGAGGGATAAAGCTTTCAGCCTGTTGCATGCTGACTATTTCTATTACCCATCTTTATATTGATGGGCTGTTTGCATTTGTTTATATTTTAGGAAGCAGCATGATTTCTCAGAATTTACCAGCACATCTTGACTCTCTTCGATGTCATTACATAACATTTTTTCCTAAACCAATTTTTGTATTTGGGAGAGAAAATAAAGCAATACATGGGGGCATTAGGTTCTCTTTAGTCTGTAAAGTATAGTTTGAAAGCAAAGACAAGAAAAATCTGGTTTTAAAAGTTGGTTACAGTCCAAATGCAAATGAGGTTTCGCTGACAGATGGCAAGATAAACATAAATGTTTTCTGTAATTTTTTTGGCTTCTGTGGGCGAGAAATTTTGAATGTTCGCTGAGAAGATTGGCTGTGGTCTGCTATAAATAATTTAGATGCTACCATGGCATCAGTTATATATATGCTATTTAGCAAATTGGATTGTCTGGACATTTAAAATGTGGGCACTACATTATTACTGCAGTCAAGGTGTAGTTTTGAAAAAAAAAAAAAAAAGACAAAATTATGCTTTCCTTTTTTTTTTTTTATATATATAAAAGATCTGAAAATCAGACAGTTTTTTAAACTTTATTCTGTAGATATCACTACATTTGTATAAAAGCTAAAAACTCTCTGGCATACATCCTACCAGTTGGCTTCCAAAGAAAAATATTTTGGTTTTGGTTAGTTTTCTTTAACCACTTCAGCCCCGGAGGATTTGGCTGCTCAATGACCGGGCCATTTTTTTGCGATTCGGCACTGCGCCGCTTTAACTGACAAATGTGCGGTTGCGCAACATCGCTCCCAAATGAAATTGATATCCTTTTTTCCGCACAAATAGAGCTTTCTTTTGGTGGTATTTGATCACCTCTGCGGTTTTCATTTCTTGCGCTATAAACAAAAAAAGAGCATCAATTTTGGAAAAAAACTATATTTTTAACTTTTTGCTATAATAAATATCCCCAAAAAAGATATAAAAAAAATAAAAAATTCTCAGTTTAAGCCGATATGTATTTTTATTAATATTTTTTTTTTTACTAGTAATGGCGGCGATCTGCTATTTTTATCGTGACTGCGACATTATGGGGGACACATCGAACACTTTTGACGCTATTTTGGGACCATTGTCATTTATACAGCGATCACTGCTATAAAAATGCAGTAATTACTGTGTAAATGACACGGGCAGGGAAGGGGTTAACCACCAAGGGGCGAGGTAGGGGTTAGGTGTGTCCTAGGGAGTGATTCTAACTGTTCGGGGGGGGGGGGTTGGGCTACCAGTTACACGACACTGATTACTGCTCCCGATGACATGGAGCAGTAGATCAGTGTCCTGTCACAAGGCATCTTGTGATGCATCAGGTATCTCCCTGTTCTGCAGCTCCGTGATACGATCGTGGGACACTGGCGGACATCGAGTCCACTGGTCCCGCCGGCACGGTCAGCAAATTCAAAGCAACGTACCTGTATGTTGCTTCGCGCAGCTGTGCCATTCTGCCGACGTATAAGTACAGGAGGAGGTCGGCAAGTGGTTAAAAATAACCTTTTTATTCCAACGTGCAGTTAATGTAATATTCTCAAGCTGTCAAAAAAATTCAATGCAATATGGCAACTTGGAGGCGTTTAGTACAACCTTAGTGTACAGAATACCTCTAAAAATTGTGGGCCAGATCCACAGCCAGCCGGTGTAACTTAAATATTCGGATTTAAGTTACACCGCCGGAAAATTTCTACCTAAGTGCCCGATCCACAAAGCACTTACCTAGAAATTTTCTGCGGTGTAACTTAAATCCGGCCGGCGCAAGGCGTGCTCAATCTAAGGCGGCGAGTCCCATTTAAATTAGGCGCGCTCCCGTGCCGGATGTACTGCGCATGCTCCCGAAGTGATTTCCCTGACGTGCATTGCGCGAAATTACGATACGCCGAGTTTTGTGAATCGTGCCGGGTAAAAAAAGTTGCGTCGGGAAAAAAAAGAGATGCGGCGGGGAAAATAAAAATTGAAAAAAAAATTTGACAGCGTCGCGGGAAAGAAGGGTCTACTTTTACATGGTGTACTAACTTTACACTTTGTAAAAGCAGCCCTAATTTTGCGACGGAAAACTAATACTTACGGAGAAAAAACGAAGCGTAAAAGCTTTGTGGATCTCCGTAAGTGCTAATTTGCATACCCGACGCTGGATTTCGACGAGAAATGCCCCCAGCGGCGGCTGCGGTACTGCATCCTAAGATCCGGCAGTGTAAGTCTCTTACACATGTCGGATCTTCTGCCTATCTATGAGAAACTGATTCTGTGGATCAGTTCCATAGATATAAACAGGGATACGATGGCGTAACAGTAGATACACTGGCGTATCCCTTTTGTGGATCAGGCCCTTAATTTCCTGCTTCTGTGATTGGCGCATTGATTTTCTCAGACAACTTAACTAAGATACAGGTCAATAGATAAGTACTCCCTGCAATAGAAATGTCATTTTTGGTGAGATACTCCTTTCAAAGGGATGCAGACACTGCAGATTTCCTTATCAGAACATTGAGATTTCAACAGGTGGTTATAATGAACCAGATCCCCCCCCCCCCTTTCAGAGCCAGTCTGGAAAGGACACAGTGAAACAAACCTCTTTTTTTAAAACAGAAACAGTTAGGAATCTGCAGCATGATTTATTAAAATCTTTTCAATGTATACAGATTTCAAAAAAGTAAAGTTAATATGTTTCTAACCCAGGACTCTGCATTCAATAGTTGTAGTAAATATAGACTGCTAAATACCCTTTCTCATCAGCAGCTAGAGCAGTCCTGTGACTTCTATCAGTGTCTTGTTAAAGCTTGTAGAAGGAGTTTTCATTCTCCCATGATTGTCCTATGAGGTTGCATGAGCCCTGACCCTCTGTCTGATTGGCCCTGTGCTGATCACATGCACTCTCCCAAGAAAAAACTCTCTAGCAATACACACCAAACTGAGCATGTAAAGCTTGTCCCTTAGCCCCTGTACTATATGGAGATGGGTTGGGGCCTGTGGAAGAATGAGAGGATCAGAGAAGACAGGATCAAACAGCCTTTATACACAATGCAGAGGATGAACCCCTCAGGTTCCACAGTGAGTATGACAAGCATGCTTTACTGCATATACAGACTATAGGAGTGCGCACAGGGTGTGCTGGGTGTGCCTGGGCACACCCTAATCCTCCTGTGCGGTGCTGATTAACTCTGCTTCTTGGCAACCCTTGTCTCTCCCCTGCAATGTTGAGAGCTTCCCTCCTCTCTTGCTGGCTGCTGCGGGGGATGTTTCAGGATGGATGGATGAATGAATGAACACTGTGAGTATCAATCTTAACTGAAGCATAGTAAACAATTTTTCAGTCTGTGAATGAAGAAGAGCACTTCCCATTTGTTCACTGTCCAGTGCAGCTGAGGCTTAGACAATTGATATTTTACCAAAGCCCCCCAATGGAGCTCCTTAAAAAATTATAAAAAATAAAATAGTTAACAATAATAAAATAAATAATACAAATAAACTACTGACACCAATCTAATGCATCTTTATTTATCAACTTTAGTTCCCCTTGAAATGGCTGTCCCGCCCTCTAATTTCTAACTTTGCTGGACAGCTTAGTCTGTTAAAGAAAAAATAAAAACAACAGACTTACTGCTGTGGTAATATTAGTGATAGACTGTATAATACAGTATATGTATTTTAAAATGTTGGCCATAGTTACACTTTAAAACCTTTTTTATAACTGCGGACATTTATTGTACAATTGTGAACTGTGTTTATCACAACCATCTATTTTTATTGGATTTTTCTACCAAATTGTATCCTATATCCTCAATTAATACTTTAAAAGGGAAAACTTTCTCTTAAAAAAATATTTCTGTAACTACTTAAATTGCTAGCTGTAAGCTTTAATTTATTTGCCTCTTACTTTAAAGTGGTTCTAAAGGCTAAAGGTTTTTCACCTTCATGCATTCTATGCATAAAGGTAAAAGACCTTCTGGGTGCTGCAGCCCCCTCAGCCCCCCTAATAATTACCTGAGCCCCACCTTGATGCAGCAATGTTGCACGAGAGCCAAGGCTCTTATGGTTCTCTCCCTCCTCATTGGCTGAGATGCAGCGGGGAGCCAATAAGGAGAGAGTGGGGGCATGGCCACGCAGAGCAGCAGCTCGGGAGCACCTATAGAAAGCTGCATCCTATGGGGGCACTCGGCAGGAAGGAGGGGCCAGGAGCGCCGATGGGGGACCAAGCTTCTCTGTGCTAAACCACTGCACGAAGCAGAACAGTATTTGGGGAGGGGGAGTCTGCTGCACACAGAAGGTTCCTTGAGCCTTTACAACCACTTTAATTAAACATTTTGCAAACGTGTGCCACAAAGAGCTTGGTATATCTATAGGCTAGCTTTCTTTTTTTGGTAAATATTGTCCAAAAATATGTGAATCAATTCATACCAATCTTATCTTTCCCCTTATCTCTCAGTTATCTTAGTTACAACATAATGATAGAACAAACTATTTATATATTTGCTTATATTTAACCACAAATGTCTAGCACTGCATGAGACTAGATAAATCCTGTATCCCCTCCAATTCACTAATCACAGATCAAAGAGTGAGAATCGGTAACAATTGTAATGGTTTGTTCATTGTTGAGAGATTTATGTACACCTGGTAACACATATGTGACAGTGTAACTATGCTATATGCCTTGTAAATCAGGAAATCATGAATCAATTCCCCAACACACTATGGAGGTTCCACTGCTACTGAACTGAGTAGAGCTGAACTTCATCCTCGCTGTGAATGTTCAATAAATCTATAGATTGTCAGCTCCTTTCAGAACATTTGTTGATTGCTAATCGATAAACCATCAGTTAACCACCTAGAGACCTTTACTTTCCTGACATTGTCTTCCTCTGCTATCCACCCTCTTATGGCTTATAGATGAGCAAGCCCTGTTTTTGGAGTCATGTAGGTAATAACTCATCTTTGAACTTCAGAGGAGTCTATCAATCGCTCAGAATATATAACATTCTGATTAGGACTTCCCTGCAAAGTCTGTGCTTCACAAGATGGAAATTATTGTTTCATCTGCAGTACATCCTGCTGGGTATATTGTGTATTCTGCAGGGGTCAAGTCCTGGGGGAAAAGGTGAGGGAACTCCCACCCAAGATCCACTCCCCCACCAAAAAAAAAAAATGATAGCTTCATATGCATAATTACTAAACCGCATGTTTTTTTTCCGATCCACTGTACCTTAGTAATCCTTTATGTCACTGGCCGCTTCCTGTATATGGATTCATCGGGTAGTGTGCAGGTATTCCCTCACTTCCTCGATGCCGCAATGTCTCCTGGGAGCTTTTGTCATTGTTCCCAGGAGACATTGCGGAGGTCTGCCGTGAGTTATCGCGGGATTTAGAAAGACGCAAGTTTTTTCTAAATCCTAAATCCATAACTTGTGGCAGACCTCCGCAATGTCTCCTGTGAACAATGACAAAAGCTCCCAGGAGACATTGCGGCATCGAGGAAGTGACAGAATACCCGCACACTACCCGATGAATCCATATACAGGAAGCGGCCAGTAACAACGGATTACTAAGGTTCCCCTGCCCCTGACAGTAACTCGAGCTGGGCATCGCCGCTTAGTGAAGGATTGGCTCGGGCGGCTCAGCTGCTCTCGGCTGCTCTAGTCCTGCAAAGGGAACTGAGTTTCTGCTGTGAAAAAAGTGCAGGAACTCCGTTCCCATGCGTTCTCGCAGGACTTGAGCCCTGGTATTCTGGCTCAACCTTAAAGGGTCACTAAAGGAATTTTTTTTTTTAGCTAAATAGCTTCCTTTACCTTGCTGCAGTCCTGGTTTCATGTCCTCATTGTTCGTTTTTGCTTTCATGTTGCTGTAAATCCTCTCTGTTCTGGACACTTCCTGGTTGCCTGTTTCCTGATGACCACAGTACTGGGAGATTTCTCACGGTGGTCACTAATCAAGGAGGTGTGAGTAAAACGAAACTGGATTGGTGCTGAGGAGTTTTAGACAAAGTATCACTGCTCTCTATTGGCTGACTGCCCTCTAGTGGCTCTCTGTACATCAGAGAACCAGCAAACAGCAGCAAAAACAAAACTACACTGCAGGCACATTATATGATTGTTTTTTATCTATTTTTAATCATTTTTAAAAGGAATCAGTTAACTATTATGTCTCTATGCCCTGTAAACAGTCATTTCAGCAAAAAAAAAAATTTCCTTTAGTGACCCTTTAAAGAGCATGGTTGGATCTTCTGGGATGCTTGGTGGGGTGCTCTCCCCCCAGCTTTCAGTTACACCTCCCCAAAGCCAAATGCCCCTGCCCTTTACCCCGTGACCTGTGCCCAGCCGCTGAACTCCTTCTCCCATCCCTGCACTGCACACAACCTGGGCACGGGCAGCAGGCTTGTCTTCCCCACACAGCACATATCTGAACAGGGCCACTGATAAAGCAGATAACAACAAAACCTGGGGAATGCCCAGGAAAAAACCAAGCCTCCTTACCGACCAGCTCGCAGAACAACCAATTAACCTGTCTAGCAGTATGCGTTAAAAACAGGGGTTTTGTCCACACGCATTTGCAAACGCATGCGTGAGCCACAGAGCTGCGCCAAGGCACCCTGTAATCTGTGGTCCTAACACTAAACAATGAGTGTCCCTACAATGGAGGCACATGCATTCTAATAGATAGATGAGGGCAGTTGGACTGAAGTGGAGCCACCCCTCCTTAACCACATCAATACAGGGCTTTTATACCGTTTTTCCCCGAAAATAAGACCGGGTCTTATATTAATTCTGGCTACAAAAAACACACTAGGGCTTATTTTCAGGGGATGTCTTATTTATTTATGGTATGTACAAAAAAGTCCCCCCCCCCCCTGTCAGCTCTGGAGTCAGCATTGTGAAATTCTGTAATCCCAAAAAGAAACCTTTGTTTAAAGACCTTATAAAATGATGTAATCCATTCTGTAAAAAGATGATATAATGTGCAGTGTGTCTCCTTGTGTAAAATTTTTGTGGAAAATACCTTAATTACAGTGCCGCTTGTCGCTCACGTGACCCGCTGGAGCTCTTCTTCCCTACTCCAAATACTGCAGAGGGAGGGGCCAAGATCCCCAATGACATCAGCCCCACTCTGAGTACTGCAGTGGGTAGGGGCTTAATAAAGTTTTATTGAAAAAAAAACAGCTGACATCAGCAAGGAGGAGAGGAGAAGAGCTCCGGTGGGTCACGTGAGCGCCCAGCAGTGCTGTAAATAAGGTATTTTCCACAATAAAGTTACAAAAGGGAGACACACTGCACATTATATAATCTTTTTACAGAACGGATTACATGTTTTTACAAGGACTTTAACTAGGGCTTATTTTTGGGGTAGGACTTATATTGCAGCCATCCCAGAAACTCACGCTAGGTCTTATTTTTGGGTTAGGGCTTATTTTCGGATAAACAGGGTACACACCTCCATACCGGGCCTATGTACAAATCATAATTGTTTTGCTAGAAAATTACGCAGTACCCCCAAACATTATATATGTTTTTTTAGCAGACACCCTAGGGAATAAAACAACGGTCATTGCAACGTTTTATCTTGTACGGTATTTGCGCAATTATTTTTCAAACGCCTTTTTTGGGGAAAAAAATTGTTTCATGAATTAAAAAAATAACAAAACAGTAAAGTTAGCCCAATTTTTTTGTAAAATATGAAAGATTAGGTTACACCGAGTAAATAGATACCTAACATGTCACGCTTTAAAATTGCGCACACTCATGGAATGGCGCCAAACTTTGGTACTTAAAAATCTCCATAGACAAGGCTTTGACATTTTTTACAGGTTACCAGTTTAGATTTACAGAGGGGATCTAGTGCTAGAATTGTTGCTGCCACTCTAACGCACGCGGCGATACCTCACTTATGTGGTTTAAACGGCGTTTACATATGTCGGCGGGACTTGCATGTGCGTTCGCTTCTGCGCGCGAGCTACCGGGGACAGGAGCGTTTTAATTTTTTTTATTATTATTATTTATTTTATTTTATTTATTACATATTTATTTATTTTTTCACACTTTTTTTTTTAATTTTTAATTTCTTTTATTCCTATTACAAGGAATGTAAACATCCCTTGTAATAGGAATGTGTGTGACAGGTCCTCTTTATGGAGAGATGCGGGGGGTCAATAAGACCCCACATCTCTCCTCCAGGCTGGAAACCATGAGATTGGTGAAAAAAATTCACTGATCTCATGAATAATGTGGCTTACAGCCGCAATCACGGCTTTGTTTACTTACGAGACCCGGGCGTGACGTCATCACATCGCGCCCGGGTCCTCTGACGGTCATAGCGATGACTGGTGACCATCTGGTCACCAGTGATCTCTATACTTCCTGCCAGCGCTGACGATTCTTTCTCCGGGCCCCCGATGGCACGGGAGAGCCCGGAGAAGCACCGGATGGCGGCGGGAGGGGGGGGATGTCCCCTCCCGCCGCCTTTGAGAACGATCTAGCGGCGGAACCGCCGCTATGATCGTTCTTATGTTGTGCAGAATCGCCGGCACAAGAGATAGATATCTGGATGATGCCTCTCGCTGCAGGCATCATTCAGGTATCCCCTTCAAAGTCCAGGACGTCATATGACGTCCACTCTGGATGGTAGAGACACTTTGTGGACGTCATATGACGGTGGCTGGTATTAAAGTGGTTAAAGGTGCAGGAGCACACCAAACACCCAGCATGTAGCACAATGGCTGCAAAGGTGTTGGTGCGCTGCTGGACCAATACAAGCACCACAGGTGAAACATAAATGTGTCCACCGCCCCATCTATAGCTGGCCATAGCAGTAAGTAGAATTGAAAGGCTAAAGCACATAACAACAAAACCTGGGGAATGCCCAGGGAAAAACCAAGACTACTTACCGACTAGCTCGCAGAACAACCAATTAACCTGTCTAACACTGATAAAGCAGTACAGTCAGCCCTCTTGTACTGTAAGGTGACCAGATTGTTTTAATAAAATCCGGGGACATGTTTGTTTTTTTACTAGTAATGGCGGCAATCAGCGACTCTCTGCCCATCACCACCGCCGCCCACCTCACAGCCTATCAAGTCTTATGCCGCGTACACACGACCATTTTTAATGGTCTAGAAAAAAATATGTTTTTTTCAACCCAATTATTGTTAAGCCTGCCTTGCCTACACACGATCGTGAAAAAAAATGCTCTAGCAAAGCGTGGTGACGTACAACACGTACGACGGCACTATAAAGGGGAAGTTCCATTCGGATGGCGCCACCCTTGGGGCTGCTTTTGCTGATTTTGTGTTAGAAAAAGTTTGGTAAGAGACGATTCGCACTTTTCAGTCTGTTACAGCGTGATGAATGTGCTATCTCCATTACGAACGCTAGTTTTACCAGAACGAGCGCTCCCGTCTCATAACTTACTTCTGAGCATGCGCATTATTTTCACGTCGTTAAAGCCTACACACGACCATTTTTTACGACGTTAAAAACGACAGCGTGAAAAACGACACAAAAATTTAGAGCATGTTCTAAATTTTTAATGCCCATTTTTAACGTCGAGAAAAATGCTCTGGAGCCCACACACGATCGTTTTAAATGACATAAAAAAAAAAAAAATAATTCACTTTGCAAAAAAACGGATGTGTGTATGCGGCATTACTCTCCGGGCCCCAGTTACTAGTGGGTGGGGAGCAGAGGAAGATCACTCCACCAGGGAAGGCAAGGAGATTTGAGCCAAGGCAGAAGAACATGTGAGCGGAGCTGGATGGGCATGCACCCAAAACTGAAGAAATATTCCCTCTGCTCCAACCAGCACATGATCATCAGAAAGGGGCACAGATAATGGAAAACTATAGACCCCCTAAGCTAGTAGGAGCGGGCCGAGTGGGGGTGTGCAATTCAGATTTGTTTTTTTTTATTCTGCACTGACTGTCTTTGAAATTGCCCCAGCCACTCTTCAAATCCAATCCGGGGACAAAACCGAGGACAGACTTGGTCCGGGGACAATGTCCTCAATCCAGGCATGTCTGGTCACTCTACTGTCCTGGGACCCCATCGGTTCAAAAGAAAGGTAGGCTGTACTGCCTTATTGCTGGCATCTTCTCCTCCTCTGCCTCCCTCTGGCTCCACTGCAGGGGGATTGGTTCTAGTATCCACCCTGCAGAACTCTATACACTGCCTTTCTGACCCCTGTCCTCCTCCCTGCTGACTCTGTACACTGCCCCGCTGACCCCTGTGCTCCACCCTGCTGTCCTTGTTCTTCCACCCTGCAGAACTCCATACACTGCCTTTCTGACCCCTGTCCTCCTTCCTGCTGACTCTGTACACTGCCCCGCTGACCCCTGTGCTCCACCCTGCTGTCCTTGTTCTTCCACCCTGCAGAACTCCATACACTGCCTTTCTGACCCCTGTCCTCCTTCCTGCTGACTCTGTACACTGCCCCGCTGACCCCTGTGCTCCACCCTGCTGTCCTTGTTCTTCCACCCTGCAGAACTCCATACACTGCCTTTCTGATCCCTGTCCTCCTTCCTGCTGACCCTGTACACTGCCCTGCTGACCCCTGTGCTTCACCGTGCTGACCTTGTTCCTCCACCCTGCATAACTCTATACACTGCCTTTCTGACCCCTGTACTCTTTCCTGCAGACCCTGTACACTGCCCTGCTGACCCCTGTGCTCCACCCTGCTGTCCTTGTTCCTCCACCCTGCAGAACTCCATACACTGCCTTTCTGACCCCTGTCCTCCTTCCTGCTGACCCTGTACACTACCCTGCTGACCCCTTTGCTCCACCATGTTGTCCTTGTTCCTCCATCCTGCAGAACTCCATACACTGCGTTTCTGACCCCTGTCCTCCTTCCTGCAGACCCCTGTACACTGCCCTGCTGACCCCTGTGCTCCACCCTGCTGTCCTTGTTCTTTCACCCTGCAGAACTCCATACACTGCCTTTCTCACCCCTGTCCTCCTTCCTGCTGACCCCTGTACACTGCCCTACCAACTGCTGACCTTATTCTTTGCCCTGTATACTGCTCTGCTGACCTCCCATCCTCTGCTCCCCTGACATTTTTACTGCACCCTCACATCAAACATACTAGATCCCACCCTGTTAATGAGGAACTTAATCATGAATAGCATTTAATGATGCTTTCATTTTATATACTGTATATATGGTCCAGAATGCTGAATGTGAACATTTTTATTTGGATGTAATTTTTGAGAAATATCAATCTTAATGCAAGGCTGTGCTTTGGTCATTCAGTACAAATCAAAAAATTTTTTTTAACCCTCACCATCTCCAGACTTTACCCTCCCAGAGCTATAGTACCCTGCTGTAGTTCACATACACTATATTACCAAAAGTATTGGGACACCTGCCTTTACACACACATGAACTTTAATGGCGTCCAAATCTTAGTCTGTAGGGTTCAGTATTGAGTTGGCCCCCCCTTTACAGCTATAACAGCTTCAACTCTTCTGGGAAGGCTGTTCACAAGGTTTAGGCGTTTTTCTATGGGAATGTTTGACCATTCTTCCAGAAGCGCATTTGTGATGTCAGGCACTGATGTGGATGAGAAGCCCTGGCTCACAGTTTCCACTCTAATTCATCCCAAAGGTGTTCTATTGGGTTGAGATCAGGACTCTGTGCAGGCCAGTCAATTTCCTCCACCTCAAACTTGCTCATCCATGTCTTTATGTACCTTGCTTTATGCACAGGTCCAAGTCATTTGGTGGACAGGGGATTGTGGTGTGGAGGTGTTTTTCAGGGGTTGGGCTTGGCCCCTTAGTTTCAGTGAAGGGAACTCTTAAGATGTCAACATACCAAGACATTTTGAACAATTTCATGCTCCCAACTTTGTGGGGACAGTTTGGGGATGGCCCCTTCTTGTTCCAACATGAATGCACACCAGTGCACAAAGCAAGGTCCATAAAGACAGAGAAGAGCATGTTTGGGGTAGAGGAACTTGACTAACCAGCACAGAGTCCAGACTTCAACCCGATAGGACACCTTTGGGATAAATTAGAGTGGAGACTGCAAGCCAGGCCCTCTCGTCCAACATCAATACCTGACCTCACAAATGCACTTCTGGAAGAATGGTCAAACATTCCCACAGACACACTCCTAAACTTTGTGGACAGCCTTCCCAGAAGAGTTGAAGCTTTTATATCTGCAAAGGGTGAGCCAACTCAATATTGAACCCTACGGGCTAAGACTGGGATGCCATTAAAGTTTATGTGCAAGTAAAGGCAGGTGTCCCAATACTTTTGGTAAAATGGTGTATACGGTACTTTAAATGGGCTTTCATTTCACTCCATTTTATCCATAAAGAATTGCCATTCATTAAATTCTGACTCAAAATCAGACAAATATCACTTCAATGAATACAAAGCACATTCAATAAATTCTAAATGAAAAGGTTAAATGAGGACTTTGATAACTCACTAATGATTTTAATTCATTTCAGAGTATTATGTGAATGGCTGTGTACAAAATAAACATCCATTCGTTGTGTGAAAGCTGGCACAACATCAAGGAGCAAGAAAACTTTATCCAATGCACAAAGCTTTCTCGCTAAACGACATGGGGGAGAGGGTGCCAGGAAAATGCCTGAATCCAATGTGGCAACGGTCAGGAAAATTGCAGGATCCAACATGCCCATAATCAGGGGAATTCCACCTACTGGGGATCTTCCTCCAGGGATTGGCTGGGACTGCATACATATTCAGAATGTAGATCCAACTTTCTTAGACCACTACTTTCCAGAACCATCCAGAAGCAAGGGGGAAGCAGCCAAACCCACAGCCTGTGAAACTTAGTGCAGATGAAAGCAATGACCAAATTTACAACCAGCCAGGGCCATCTTAATGCATAAGGCAACTTGGGCACTGCCCAGGGGCCCAAGGTGCATGGGTGGCCCCTGCAGTCCCCGCTTTTCTCAGCAGCCTTGTGCCCTCCTCTGGCACTTTGGAGTCGTGAAGGAAGAACCCCCCCCCCCCCCCCCCCCCAAGGCGGAGCATTTTACTACTGCTGCTTTCTATGTGGGCAGAATTTGTACTGCTCTGATCACATGGGATGAATGAATGAATGAAAACTTATATAGCGCAACACATGCGAACTTAATCGCCTCTGGGATGAATAGGAGAGGGGATGGGGATAGTGTAAAAAAAGGAGTGTAAGCAATTTTTACAGGGGTGCAGTGTGTATATAGGGTAAGAAAGTATGTACAGGGGGTGAATATAATTTGGGATAATTTCGTAGTTGTGTTTTTTGTTGTTGTTTCTAATCAGACTAAAAGGCCACATATATAGAACGCCGCCACAAACCATCTCCCCACTAGGGGCCCCAGTGCAATAGTTTGCCAAGATGGCCCTGCAACCAGCTAACCCATACATGGATTGAAATTTGGGTTTTCCCTGCTGAACAGGCTGAATTTTGATCCATAAATGGCTTGCTTGATTCCCTAAAAATTCAAGTTTACCTTTTCTTACTATGAGCAATTGTTATTCACTGTATAGAAGCTTACATAAACAAGAAAAAAGCATGGGTGGACATGGGTGGAAACTAGAGAAATACATGGGTGGACATGGGTGGAAAGTTGGAAACTAGAGAAATGCATGGGTGGATATGGGTGGAAACTAGAGAAATGCATGGGTGGATATGCGTGGAAACTAAAGAAATGCATGGGTGGATATGGGTGGAAACTAAAGAAATGCATGGGTGGATATGGGTGGAAACTAAAGAAATGCATTGGTGGATATGGGTGGGAACTATAAAAATGCATGTGTAGACATGGGTGGAAATTAGAGAAAAGCATGTGTAGACGTGGGTGGAAACTAGAGAAATGCATGGGTAGACATGGGTGGAAACTAAAGAAATGCATGGGTGGACATGGGTGGAAACTAGAGAAATGCATGGGTGGACATGGGTGGAAAGTTGGAAACTAGGGAAATGCATGGGTGGATATGGGTGGAAACTAAAGAAATGCATAGGTGGAAAGTTGGAAACTAGAGAAATGCATGGGTGGATATGGGCGGAAACTATAAAAATGCATTGGTGGAAACTATAAAAAAGCATGGGTGGATATGGGTGGAAACTATAAAAATGCATGGGTGGAAACTAAAGAAATGGATGGGTGGATATGGGTGGAAACTAGAGAAATGCATGGGTGCATATGGGTGGAAACGAAAGAAATGCATGGGTGGAAACTAAAGAAATGCATGGGTGGATATGGGTGGATATGGGTGGAAACTAGAGAAATGCATGTGTAGACATGGGTGGAAACTAGAGAAATACGTGGGTAGACATGGGTGGAAACTAAAGAAATGCATGGGTGGACATGGGTGGAAACTATAAAAATGCACGTGTGGACATGGGTGGAAACTAGAGAAATGCATGGGTGGATATGGGTGGAAACTATAAAAATGCGTGGGTAGACATGGGTGGAAACTAAAGAAATGCATGGGTAGAAATTATAAAAATGCATGTGTAGACATGGGTGGAAACTAGAGAAATATGTGGGTAGACATGGGTGGAAACTAAAGAAATGCATGGGTGGACATCAGGGCCGTCTTTAATATGGTTTGGGCCCTGGGCAAACATTTTTTTTGGGCCCCCCTCCAGCTTATTTTGGGCCTGGCTGGTTCACATGTATGTTTTGGCGGTCCTCATTTGTGCAGGTACAGCAGCCCATTGATTTGAATGGGCTGCCATGCCTTCGTTTCCTGCAGAAAAAAGGTGCATTCAGCATTTTAAAAATACAGTTGCCTTGAAATCCATTCTGCTTTTGCACCATGCTACTTACCTGCAGTTCTTGCACCATGCTACTTACCTGCAGTTCTTGCACACACAAACGCACTATGTTTTTAAAAGCGTGACCTAAACGTCTAAAAATGCAGCAAGTTTGACAGTGCGGGAACTGCAGATAAGTCACAGCAGACAGCAGAATGGACAGACAGTGCTGTATTTCAGTGCTTGATAGGCATAGGCGTGCCTTGTGCGCAGCCTATTACATGAGGCATGCGCTTTTCTTTGCAGGAAAGGCAGGCATGGCGGCCCATTCAAATGAATGGGCTGCTGTGCCTGCGCAAATGTGGGCCTCCAAAACACATACATGTGAACCAGCCAGGCCCAAAATAAGCCCATCAAGCAGTTAAATACAGACAGTAATGCCATGTACTCTGAGGCCTTACTCAGCCTGGATTGCAGGTCTGGTCTGTGATTTAAAGAGTTCCTCTATTTTACACATGGCATGGCATCCCATGGTGCTAAAGCAGAATGGACAGACGGTGCTGTGACCCCCATGCCATGCCATGTGTAAAATAGAGGAACTTTTTAAAACACTGACCAGACCTGCAGTGAATCATCAAATATTATAAAGACTTTGGGCACACTCTACAGAAAACTTCTATTTACAATATAGATTAGCAAACAGTGACATACCTTGAGGAGCAGGACATGAAGAAGTCAGCCTCGGGAAGAGCAAACTGGGGATGTTATAAAATCACATTCTAATTCACTTTTATATACAAGCAGCACCCAGTGGCAGGAAGGGAGAAGTGCACGTCTAAAGGGAAGCCAGGGGTGCTGTACATTTTAAAACACTGGGAAGGGAAGCAGTACTGGCACTGGCTGCGTGCCGCTGATGATTTTCAGCCTGATTTGTGGGCAGCACAGAGGCTTAACGGGCGGCAGGGCCACCATCAGGAATTATGGGGCCACTTACACAGCTTCAGGGATGGGCCCCCTGGAGCAGAGAACCGGAATGGGGGGGTGCTGCCACCTGAAATTGAGAAGCAGGGGGGGCTGCCGCGAATTTAGAACTGGGGGGCCCTTTACAAAAAAAGAAATAAAGAAAGAAATAAAGAAAAATATATATAAAAAAAGGGGTGTAGCCATCCGGGGCCCTGGGGACCTCTGGGCCCTTTAATAAAAAGAAAAAAAAGAAATAAAAAATATATATAAAAAATATATTTTAAAAAGGGGGTTGCCATCCGGGGCCCTAGGGACCTCTGGGCCCTTTAATATTTTTTTTTAATAAAAATAAATTACAAAAAAAAGGGGGTTGCCATCCGGGACCTCTGGGCCCTTTAATAAAAAATAAAAAAATATATATAAAAAATAAACATTTATAAAAAAAAAGGGGGTTGCCATCCAGGGCCCTGGGGACCTCTGGGCCCTTTAATAAATAAAAAATAAACATTTATAAAAAAAATAAAGGGTGTTTTCCACATGGGGCCCTGGGGACCTCTGAGCCCTTTAATAAAAAAAATATATATATATATATATATATATATATATATATATATATATATATATGTATATATATATATATATATATATATATATATATAAAAAAAAAAAAAGAAGAAATAAAATAATATAAAAAAAAATGTTTTTATAAAAAAAAGGGGGGTTGCCATCCGGGGACCTCTGGGTCCTTTAATAATAATAATAATAATAATAATAATAATAATAATAACATTTATATATATATATATATATATATATATATATATATATATATATAAAAATAAAAGAAATATATAAAAAAATATTTTTTTTTATAAAAAAAGGGGGGTTGTCATCCAGGGCCCTGGGGAACTACGGGCCCCTGGGAACCCCCAGACCTCTAAAAAAAAAATTGGCCCTTTAATAAAAAATAAAATAAAAATATATTAAAAAAAAATATTTTTTTTTATTTAAAAATAAATAAAAAAAGGGGGGTTGCCACCTGGGGCCCTGGGGGCCTCCGGGCCCCTGGGGACCCCTAAAAATAATTGTCCCTTTAATAAAAAATAAAAATATATTAAAAAAAAATATTTTTTTTATTTAAAAATAAATAAAAAAAATTAGGGTTGCCATCTGGGGCCCTGGGGTTGCTTTGGGCCCCCAACAGTGACAGGGCCCAGGGCACCTGCCCCATTTGCCCTGCGGTAAAGACGGCCCTGGTGGACATCTGAAATCTGCAGTACATTTTAGTCGACTAAAATTTTGTTTTGGTTTAGTTAAATTGAAATGCATTATTTAAGTATTTCTCTAGAATTTTCAAACTCATTATATAATTATTGAGTAAAAATCGAAATCCACGTTCCATGAGCATCAATAGTTTAAAAAAATGATTAGATAAGCACCTGAACGACCACAACATAGGTTGGACTTGATGGACTTGTGTCTTTTTTCAACCTCACCTACTATGTAACTATTCAGTGGGGATGGGGAAGTAAATGGGAGGGAGTGCACAGGGAAGAGAACTGGTCTGGGAAGGCTGTTATTGTACACAGTGCTCAGCACTGCTATCTTGCTGGGAGGGGAAATACTCACCATGTGGTTTGCAGGGCATTGTTCCAGAACTCCCATGCAGCAGGGAGCCTGCATATCTCAGCCAATACAGCTTGTCAGGGGGCTGGGGCTTTAACAGACTGGCAGAGCTCAGGTGGGCAAATGTCCCTCGTTCAGTTTTCATTTGTTGACGGAAATTGAAAATTTGAAATTATGTTAACAGTTACATATGATTTAAGCCCCGTACACATGGGCCTTATGCCGGGTGACATCAGCCGGCTCAATAAAAAACGTCCCACATTCGGCCGTTGTGTAAGGCAGCCGGTCCAGCAGAAGCCAGATGTTTTGGCCACTTCGGTCGGACGAGCATGCAGGAAAACCAGCAACCGATCGACTCCCGATAAATGCTCTCAGACTATATCTGAGAGCAATGATCGTAGTGTTCTGGCGGGGGGGGGGGGGCTGTCCCCCTGACAGAACACAACAGCTCAGCGGGAGAGTTCTCTGTACTGACGTTTTTTTTTTTATCCAAATTTTTTTATTATTTTTATTGTGCCAAAGAACAAAATATACATAATGTGGTTACACATACAGCAAAGGGCAGCCACAAAATAAAATATAAATACAGTGATACAGAAGTAAAAGGAACACTTTACCCACTAGATGAAAGTTCACCAATAGATGGGAGTACAAGAGTAGTATGACACATACCTAGTGTAAAGCCTCATACACATGATCGGATTTTCCGAAGAAAATTGTGTAATGACAGGCTGTTGGCGGAAAATCGAAACCGTTTGTGTGCTCCATTGGACAATTGTTGTCAGATTTTCCACGGACAAATATTGGAAGGCATGCTTTAAAATTTTCCGCCAACAATTGTGTGTTGTCGGATTTTCCGTCGCTTTGCCGGTAGTTCGGCGGTGCTGCCCATTGATTTCAATGGGCAGGGGCGCTTTAGGAGCGGTGTATTTACCGCTCCTAAAGCACTGCCAAGAAGCTGCTGGCAGGACTTTTTGGACACCCTGCCAGTGCAACGCCCCAGTGTGAAAGCACTCAGGCTTTCACACTGGGATTGCAGCTGAGGCTTTTTTCAAGCGCTTTGTGTACACATGATTGGAAAATCTGACAACACACAATTGTTGACAGACAATTTTAAAACATGCTATCCCACATTTCTCAGTGGAAAATCTGACAATTGTCCGATGGAGCATACAAGCAGTCGGATTTTTCACCAACAGCCGGTCATCACACAATTCCCGTCGGATAATCCGATCGTGTGTATGAGGCTTAACAGAAATTGAGTAAGTATCTCTTTTCTTTTTTTTTGGGAAGAGAAAAAGACAGTTTGCAGGCCTGCCCTATGCCTGCCCCCAAATGGGAGGGATAATAAATATTACACACTTTAAACTTGAAATAATCTTTGCATAATGAACTGAGCTGGGGCTATTCCAGGAGTGTCCAGCCATGCCTGCAAAATTGAGCTAAATTTCCTGTTAGGTTTTCTATGCTGATAGGTTAACTTTTCACAGATAAGTGTCTGATTAACCTGTTCTATCTAATTTTTTGTTGAAGGAATGCTTGGGGACAGCCATAATCTGGCGATTAGCTTTTTGGCAAGGTATAGCAGCAGTGGCGGCTGGGGAAGTTTTAGAATGGGGGGGCACCATACCCCGCCCTTCCTATTTGACCTATCCCACTTTTAATAAGCCCCACCCCTTATATAATCCACCCACTCCGTCTCTTGTATTCCACTTGCTTCCACCCATTGTGACAGGAGTATACAGCTCAGCATCACAGGACAGAGTATACAGCCCCAGAATCACAGGACAGAGTATACAGCTCAGCCTCATAGATCAGAGTATATAGCTCAGCATTACAGACCAGGGTATATAGCTCAGCCTCACAGATCCCGGTATATATTTCAGCCTCGCAGATCAGGGTATACAGCTCAGCATCACAGATCAGGGTATATAGCCCCCCTCATCAGTACAGACACCCCAGGACAAACCACCCCTCACCATCATCACAGATCCCCCTAGGACAATCCACCCCCCCACCATCAGTACAGATGCCCCCAGGACAATCCACCCCCATCAGTACAGACCCACCAGGACAAACCACCCCCCCACCATCAGCACAGACCCCCAGGACAATCCACCCCCTCCACCATCAGTACAGACCCCCCCACCAGCACAGACCCCCTAGGACAATCCACCCCCCATAAGTACAGACCCCCCTAGGACAAACCACCCCCCACCATCAGTACAGACCCCCAGGACAAAATACCCCCCACCATCCGTACAGACACCCCAGGACAAACCACCCCCCACCATCAGTAAAACCCCCCAGAACAAACCATCCCCCATCAGTACAGGCCCCCCCCAAGACAAACCACCCCCACCATCAGTACAGACCCCCCAGGACAATTCACCCCCCCAGAACAATCCACCCCCCTACCATCAGTACAGACCCCCCCCCAGGACAATCCACCTCCCCACCATCAGTACAGACCCCCCTCCCTTATGCACCTCTGCGGCGAGTGGAGCAGGATTCAGCGTGCAGCCGCCCGGAGAGTTGCTTGCTCAGACTGTCAATGTCCGGGTGGCGGGCTTGTGACAAGAGGCAGCTGAGCAGTCTCATTTAGGGCTAGTGCAGCACCAGTGTTCTATCTGCCTCCGGGAGATTGTTGTGCTTGCCTTAAAGGGTCACTAAAGGATTTTTTTTTTAGCTAAATAGCTTCCTTTACCCTACTGCAGTGCTGGTTTCATGTCCTCATTGTTCGTTTTTGCTTTGATGTTGCTGTAATTCCTCTCTGTTCTGGGCACTTCCTGGTTGTCTGTTTCCTGATAACCACAGTACTGGGAGATTTCTCACTGTGGTCACTAATCAAGGAGGTGTGATTACTGTGTGTCTAAAACCCCACAGCACCAATCAGTTTCGTTTTACAAACCATCACTGCCCTCTATTGGCTCTCTGGCTCTGTACATCAGAGAACCAGAAAACAACAGAAAAAACGAAACTAAACTGTAGGTACATTATATTATTGGGTTTTATCTATTTTTAATCATTTTTAAAAGGAATCAGTTAACTATTATGTCTCTATACCCTGTAAACAGTCATTTCAGCTAAAAAAATGTTTTCCTTTAGTGACCCTTTAAGTTATAGGAGGGAATCCGAGGGATGCATAATGATGCATGGTGCAGCTGGCCGCTCATGCCTTTCACGCTTCGGTCCACTCTACACAGTAGTGAGCCGGGAAACCAGAAGTGGTGCCGTAAAAAGCACCACCCCCATTCCTTCTGTCCCAGTGTTGCCAACTGTCAGTATTTTTACTGGCAGCCAGTAAAAAACAGGCAATTTTCTCCTGCCAGTAAATGCCAGTAAAAATAAAAGGTTGCCAGTAAAAAATATGGCTGTGGCGCTCAGCTTGGTCCGGAGCTGGCTAAGATCATCTGAGTGCTTGCTACAGTGTGATCGGGAGGCTCTGGTGGAGGCGGTGCCTGAGCATGTCGTGTGATGTCATAGTGCAATGGAGCCAAGCAGAGCGGCCAGAGCCTTGTGTGTGGGTCCGTGGTATGGAAGCATGGCAGCCTGGGACCAGGACCGTTAGTGCTGTTTAAAATGGAGTGGACTGGAGGGACCGCTTGGCTTGGAGAGAGACTGTTACTGTGGCTCAGGAGGGGACATGTCATGTCTGTGAGGTCTCATCCTCATCTGTGCTGCTGCACACTGCTGTCATTGTCACTGTGAGTCAATTTTATGTGTGTGTGCGCCCATTCTAATTTCTTGCCCTCCTGTCCCTGAGTCACTTACTTACTCTATCGAAAATAAAATAAGAAATATGTTTTTTGCCTTATTATCTACCTTAAATCGTATTGCAAATTGCATATTTTATTTGTTTGTAGCCTACATACTTTATTTGCACTTAAAACTGTAATTTTGTAACTTTTTTTTACTGTGCCAGTAAATCTTGGATGTTGTGTCAGTAAATTTCAATCTGGTAGGTTGGCAACACTGTCCTGTCCCAGCCAATTAAAGAATAGGAAAGGAGGACAGAGACAAATCAGTGAAGAGTGGGAGTGTTTGTGGGCGCATCGCTTGCATCCCGAGCACTCCCTATACAAAAACATATTTGGGGAGCACACCCTAAAATGCGTTTAGATTCAAGATGGTGCTGCTATAAGACCATCAAACAGTACAAAACAGATTACAGCGCACACATACAAGAATGACATGTATCCTGCAAGGCTATTTAAAAAAATCACCTGAACATATTTAAAAAAAATACGGGGGTTTGGTCACACTATATGGTCATAAAGTGCTAAGCCCACTTACTACGACAAAGTACCCCGAATTAGGGCAAATCAGATGATTGTAAGCTGGGGAGCTTCCCATTGACCGGCGTCTGGACACTCTTAAAGTGATTTTTTTTTAGAGTAGCTTGGGGGGGGGGGGCACGGCGCGGTGCGACACCCAAGCGCCCACTATGCGGGCCGCCACTGTATAGCAGTCATATCACAGCAATATTTTTTGGAGGGGAAAAAGCTCTTCGTCTATTACTCCCACCCAATAAACAAACTATAGGGAACTTGATCATATATACCCTTGAAATGGTATCAGTCACTTCCCTCCATTATCAGAAGAGTTTAGGACATCGCCACATCAAGTGTATAAGCGTCCCTTCTTCGGCACAAAATTTTAGACATATAGGTAAGTGTCAGGTCACCTGTGGCCAGGTGACAAGTGCACCCTGTTGGGGTCAGGGATGCACCACAGGGTAGTGAACCATATAGCCTACTGCTGCTATCAGAGAGGAAGCATAAACCCAAGATCCCCTAGGGCGTGGAGTCTAAGACCCAGCTTTGTGTTCACCAGAGCCTCTAGTGGTGAGGATGGCCTTCGCCGCAGCTGGATCCAGGTCGCGACCCCTGGGATCCCCTAGGTCACGCTCCGCAGGGAGAGAGGGGAAGCAGCAAGCAGGATAAGCGATAGTGATGGGTAAGCCGAGGTCAGGGCAACAGGCAGACAAGGGTAATCGAGGGACAGGCAAAAGGTCTGGGTCACAGGCAAACAGGAGAAGTCAGGGACGAGCCAAAAACGGTACACAGGAAGGTAATCGTAGCACACTGCAGACAGGAACTTAAGCTAACAACACGGTTGAACAGCACTGCAGACCTGTAGAGCAACAGTTAATATAGACTTCCTGGGATGGCCTGGGTGGGACCATACAGGAAGGAGAGGTGATAAAAAGGCAACCAGAACAGAGTCAGGCCTCTAATAAACAGATGGAGACATGTAAGCTGCCAGACTTTATTGCATATCCATGACAGTAAGTCTCTTCTCCCCCCAACGATAAACCTGCGAAGTCCAGTATGCCCTGTGCAGCAGAAAAGAAATGGCACAGTTTATGTGAAGGCGAGACTGAGATGGATAGATGGTATGGATTGGAAACACGTCTCACATGTTTCGTCATCAATATTACCCAAGTCCCCCAATTAGGCCACCAATAGTGACGACTAATGAGTAAGAAGGACCGGAGGAAACCAGCGTGGCCCGCCACCTTGGAATCATATCCCCAACAAAGGATCTTAGCTCTTAGCTCAGTGGGGACAAAGGTCTTACCAGGAGGAATTTTTGAGTCCAGGGTGGTAGAATGGGCAACAGTGCATGAAGTTGGAATGATCGGCTCAGGTTCAGGAGTGTGCTCCTCGTTCCAAAGTGTCAAAGGACCTAGAGAGCGCATCAGCCCGACCGTTGCAGGAACCAGGTTTGTACGTAATCATGAAATTAAAACAGGAAAAGAAGAGACTCCACCTGGCCTGTCTGGGATTCAGACGTTTAGCATTCTGTAAGTATTGTAGATTCTTGTGATCGGTGAAGACCGTTATGGAGTGAGGGGAACCCTCCAAAAGATGATGCCACTCTTCTAGCGCCAATTTGATTCCGAGAAGTTGCCGGTCGCCGATGGCATAATTGGATTGGAAACACGTCTCACATGTTTCGTCATCAATATTACCCAAGTCCCGTTCCCAACCTCGCTTGCACGGTAAAGTAGTCCAGTCCTGTATTGTTGTTGTAAGAGTAGAGTAAATTAGTGAGATCATCCCCTTTTTGCTAGGTTCAGTGAATACGGTTCTTAGAAGGAGTGTTTGGACAACACTAAGTGAGAGTGATATTGATGGGCCTGCAACACGTGTCGTAATTGCAGACATTTGTAAAAGTAATGTCTCGGTATTTAAAAGTCAGTCTGTAGCTCTGAGAACAATTTGAATACATCCTGATGAAATAGTTGGGACATATATGACTCAATGACGCCCAGGTGGAAGGAAAGAAAATCACTTGACTCCCCCATCAACATAGTGAGTGTTGATGGAGGAGTGCCTCTCACAGCTCTATTGTGTTCTGGCTGCAGGGGGAGCCTTCCTGGCAAGCAGCACACAATGATTACTGCTAGCGGATATAGCCACAGACAGTAATTGCATGTAAAAAAATCTGACAGGCTGGTAGAACTTGTACCCAAGTTGAGCAAAGAATTGATTTGGGTACAATCAGCCTACCCATAGGTGGATTGAATCTCGACTGGTTCCTGCTGTCCCAGGCAAAATTAGATCCATGTATGGCGGCTTTAGTACTGGTCTGGGGTCTCAAATTGGAAACTCTTTGTAGAAATAAAATCAAGCAGAAGGTCTAAATTGTGCGCTCCAAAGTACAAGTGTACACGTTCATTATCAGAAAATTTTAGTTAACTGCAGATAAAGACATCATGCCATTAACTTAAAATGAAGTTTCAAGCTAAGTAACAATTCCCTTTTCACACCTGACTCCGGGGTTGGCAAACTCTTAAATGATAACAGATGCTTGCTTAAGTGAGCTGTAAAAACACGTTTTTTTTTGTAAACGAACACAGCTACTTTTTTTGGCGGAAGATTTATCAAAATTAATGAAAGTAATAGTTACATTATGTTCAGGAAAATGCATTGTTAAGTTAAATTTGCAATGCGTGGCATTATTTCAAAGTATTAATTTATTAATTTAACTTTTTTTATTGCTTTATTTGTATAGGGAGTTTGTCACCAAGAAAATAGCAATTGAACATACAACAGTTCACTTACCAGGCAAAATAATATATTCAGCTGATTTTGTCATTGCCGCATTAAAGAGGACCTTGCATTAAAGCGGGAGTAAACACCCTTGTATGTTTTTTACCTATAGGTAAGCCTATAATAAGGCTTACCTATAGGTACAGTAAATATCTCCTAAACGTGCACCGTGCAATGTGCATACCTGTGCCATTCCTTCAGAGCCATGCCGTAAACAGCGACTCCCGCAAGCATGCACGGGAGTGACATCATCGCTGGCCCGGCCTATCATATCGCCGAAGCCCGCAAACTCGGAAGGAAGACCGGGTGAAGATTGAAGCCCTGTCAGCAGTGACGGCGCACCACTGGAGGGCTTCGTTTTCAGGTAAGTCTGTCATAATGTGCTAGTATACAGTGCATACTAGCACATTATGACTTAAACTACCTGGGGCCCGATTTATTTATTCAGTTTACTATCGCTTTAAACTGCTGAAAATACTCACCTCCACCTTCCAGCTACTCAGTTGCTACATTTCTTGCTGACCGCTGTCATCTTCTCCCTGGGCTACTTCCGCATGATGGGTTTTTGGCCTCTTGACTGGCCAGCGGGAAATTACATCATCCTGCACATGAGCATGGGAGGCTGTCATTCTAGCATAGAGTGTGCTGGGAATGCACGCTGAATTGCACTTGTGCATGTCTTACTACAGTAGAGACATGGCACGTCTCTTCTGCAATAAAGGGCTACCTGCTCGCAGTTTTCAAAAAGTTAACTTGATTCCATTTTAAAATGCAGGGTCCATCTATGTTGCAGCTTTCCCTGGATACAAATAAAATACACACACAACCAGTTAAAGAAAAAGCTACTTACCTTGGGCCCGGCTTTCACCTACCTCACGTAGGCAATAACTAAGGATAAAAAATCATGCAAAAGATGCACTCTGCAAGGTTTACTTTAATGCCGCGTACACACGATGATTTTTCACCATGAAAAAAAACTACGTTTTTCAGCATGTCCAAAAAACGAAGTTTTTCCAACTTCATCATTAAAAACGACATTGCCCACACACCATAGTTTTAAAAAAATTATGAAAAAAGCGCAGTGACGTACAACACGTACGACGGCACTCTAAAGGGGAAGTTCTATTCGCTTTGTGGCTGCTTTAGCCGATTCCGTGTTAGTAAAT
This sequence comes from Rana temporaria, assembly GCF_905171775.1. NCBI lineage: Eukaryota > Metazoa > Chordata > Amphibia > Anura > Ranidae > Rana > Rana temporaria. The sequence continues at coordinate 96,854,920 of NC_053489.1, forward strand.
GACGATTCGCGCTTTTCTGTCTGTTACAGCGTTTTTAAAAACTTAGTTTTTTTTAATGCCGAAAAATCATCGTGTGTACGCGGCATAAAGGTCTGCTTTGTGCCTGTGATTTCTAACCTCTTCACCTGCAAACACCAGTTACTTGGCTCATATGCTGACGGCTCTGATGTCTGCAGCCTGCAAATAGGGATGGGTGACCGACCACAATGCATTGTGCCATCGCACAGTTCATTGGAATCCCTAATTGGCTGTAGCAATGAAAGCTTTGCCCAATCAGTGCACCAAGCACTGTCAGAGCCATGATTGGACGCTATCATGATGACTCTATCAAATCATGGCTCAATTATTTCAGTGCGTTACATGCCATTTAACCAGGGCCAGATTAAGAACATCATGGGCCTGGTGCTGAGGATTTTGGTGGGCCTTTTATAAATAATAAATAAATAAATATACAAACAGTTTTTTGTTATACCAAATTAAATTAAAGAGAGAGAGGGAGGATGAGGATAAGAGAGGGATGAGGGGTAAGGGAGGGAGGATGAGAGAGAGAGAATGTGAATGAGCATGCATGGGAATGATATCAACGCAGCCCAGCCAAGGCAAGTGACCGAAGGCACAGAGCCCAGAAGAAAGACCGGGTGAAGATGGAACCGCCCGGGACCCGCCGGACTGATCACAGTGCAGCACTGTCTGAAAATTTAAGTGTACCCTAAAGTGCTAATATGCTGTGCATATTTGTACACTATGGCATAACCTACCTCAGGGCCTCTAAAGAATAGTAATTTTAGCGAAGTTTACTACCGCTTTATTATCACAGGATCCCAGGAGCCTCTCATGGGGCCCCCTACTGACCCAGTGGCCCTTGGGCAGTGCATAAGTGCATAGTTGCCAACATTTCAAAAATATTTTCAGGGACACAAATCACAAAATTAAATAAGTACTAATAATGGGCAGAACAAATATGAGGATTGAGAAGATTTCCTTTAGTTGAACTAACAAAAGTGTGCCCATTCTAAAGCTGGTAACATTAAGGATATTCAGTATAATTTTAAAGAACTGTTTTTGTGGGTAAGAGGTATAGGAGAGGAGTATGGACAGTATAAAACTGGGAAGTATGTGCAGGTGATGGAGAGGAATGTGGAGGGTCTAACAGTGGGTGGTATGTACAGGAGAGAAGTGTGGAGGGTAAGATGGGGGCAGTATCTACAGGAGAGGAGTGTGGAGGGTATGATAGTGGGCAGTATGCACAGGAGACTAGTGTGGAGGGTATGACAGCCAGCACTATGTACAATTGAGGAGTTTATGAATGTGGGCAGTATGTACAACAGAGGAGTGTGGAGGGTATGATGGGGGCAGTATCTACAGGAGAGGAGTGTGGAGGGTATGATAGTGGGCAGTATGCACAGGAGACTAGTGTGGAGGGTATGACAGCCAGCACTATGTACAATTGAGGAGTTTATGAATGTGGGCAGTATGTACAACAGAGGAGTGTGGAGGGTATGATGGGGGCAGTATCTACAGGAGAGGAGTGTGGAGGGTATGATAGTGGGCAGTATGCACAGGAGACTAGTGTGGAGGGTATGACAGCCAGCACTATGTACAATAGAGGAGTTTATGAATGTGGGCAGTATGTACAGGAGAGGGGTGTGGAGGGTATGACAGTGAGCAGTATGTACAGGAGATGCATAAATAAATGATTAGCGCTAAAGTCAATACATACATATAGATAGTGCTAACACCATGTGACGTAGTGCTAATAAATCTAACAGGCAATATAATACAAACGTGTAGAATCAAATATATATATAAATAAATATTAATATCAATATAGATAAATATAGATATAAATAACATATGTAAAAGTGCTCCTGTGTCAAACAGTGACTTAAAACAAAAACGTGAACTGTTGCTGGATGCAGCGACTCTATATAAAAGTGCAACACGTGCCTCCTTAACCATCAATGTCCGTGATGGAAATGGTTCAATAATGCAAAAAAGTGAAGATAATAGATAATGTGATAATCCCCATGGATAAGAGGCTCAAAAACCTCCTGACAGTCCAAATTTTCGGTCCACCCCTGGTTTAGTTCTAGTATTGAACCATAATGGTGTTCCTCCACCTGTCTCCCAAAACTCTCACCTCCCGGATCTGTGTATTAGGCACATAAGAATAATGTCAGCCTCCTTGCATCTGTGGAGTGTCCAAACGAATGGTCCACTGATCTCCACGATCCGGTGTCCTAAAATTGGTAGCTGAAATAAGGGGAGGGGGGCGGTGGGGGATCGCTCCAGCCCAAACCCAAAAGGAGGAGAGGAGACTACTATAGTGTAGTATTTTCGGTAAACTTTTAATGTATGTTAAAAAATTGGACTCTTACAATTAGAATAAAAAAAGCAGGCAGGGTACAATTGCAGTGTAATCACACTGTCTTACTGTGACCTCCGCTGCTCCCGGTCTGCGCTGTCGGCCTCAATCTCCCTACAGCGTTACGTCACACTCCACGTGACTTCTTCAGGGGGACTCAAAGGAGTACTTCCAAGCATCATTAAAAAAATGGAACTGCAGTTTAAGTTAGAGGCACAAAACTTACTGATGACACCAGCTCTCTGGTATAGTGATCTTTCCATGCAGAGGGAGTGCAGAGGGGAGCAGAGTAAGAGGGGTGCAATAACACTGCTTGATGGAACACAGGGCAAAACTGAATTTCTGGCAGGAACAACGATCTCAACATAATCGAGTCTGTCTGGGATTTCATGAAGAGACTGAAAGATCTGAGACACAGGGCTGTCTTAATGAGAGGGCACACCTGGGCACTGCCCAGGGGCCCCAGCTGCATGGGGGGGGCCATGCACTTTTCCTAAAGTAGCTGGTCCTTGAGCCCTTTCTGCCCCGAAACTGGGGGCCCCATGATGGAACTGAGAGTGATAGATACACAGGGGAGGCAGTCTGCCTCCTACCTACTTGATGCCTGTTTACCTGCACTGTCATCGTTGTAGGGGCCCCAGAGCATTTCTTTGCCCAGGGGCCCATGATGCTATTAAGACGGCCCTGCTGAGACAGCCTACATGCACAGAAGATCTGTGGATAGTTCTCCAAGATGTTTGGAACAACCTACCTGCCTAGTTCCTTCAAAAACTGTGTGCAAGTGTATCTAGAAGAATTGGTGCTGTTTTGAAGGCAAAAGGTGGTCACACCAAATATTGATTTAATTTGGATTTCTCTTTTGTTCATTTACTTTCCATTGTGTTAAATAATAAAAATAAACTATTAAAATTTCTATTTCCGAAAGCATTCTCAATTTACAGAATTTCTTTACACATGTCTAAAACTTTTGCACAGTAGTTTATATATATATTCACTTCAATGATCCTGTTTACTTATTTCATTGTCACATAGAGGCATCTTCAGAAGCATAATTATTTTTACAATACAATTTCATTTTCACAGTGTGCCACAGATGTTCATTATGCGCTGCAATCCACAAAGCTCATATGGCGATTGCATTATTTGAGTTCCTGTAGAAAATAGAAAAAAATACATCTTATAGCTGACATACCCCTCGTTCTCATTGCACAGACCTGAATATTATTTTGTTATGTTGTCAAGCACGTAAAAAGCCTGCATCTTACCAGATGTTAATAAGAGTACACATTGTGAGTGATTTACTTTGTAAAACAATTTTATTACATATAATCACTGTAAACCACCTCTGTCACCGCAGATCAATACTGAAGATGTTCATTGTGACTAATGTGTTTTTCTGATTTAGTGAAGAGATGTGGACATGCATCCTATGGATGGGCTTCAAGTAGGCTTAAAGTTGGAGGTATGGAGCCTAATAAAAACCTTCTTGACCACATGGTGTGTTTGTGTGTGTGTATATATATATATATCCGGGGCGGACTGACAACTCATGGGGCCCTCGGGCAATAGGAGATTATGGGACCCCCAGGCAATAGGATATTATGGGGCCCCCAGGCAATAGGAGATTGTGGGACCCCCGGGCAATAGGAGATTATGGGGCCCCTGGGCAATAGGAGATTATGGGGCCCCCAGGCAATAGGAGATTATGGGGCCCCCAGGCAATAGGAAATGATGGGGCCACACAGTACTGTATACACACACACAGGGCTAGATTCAGGTAGAGGGATGTAATTTTGTGCGGGCGTAGCGTATCCTATTTATGCTACGCCTCCGCAACTTAGACGGGCAAGTGCAGTATTCACAAATCACTTGCTCCGTAAGTTGCGGCGGCGTAGCGTAAATCAGCCGGCGTAAGCGCGCCAAATTCAAATTCAGAAGAGGTGGGCGTGTTTTATGTAAATAAAACATGACCCCACGTAAATGACGTCTTTAACGAACAGCGCATTCGCCGTTCGTGAAAGAATCCCAGTGCGCATGCTCGAAATTCCGCCGCAAATCGTCAATGCTTTCGACGTGGACGTAATTTACGCAAAGCCCTATTCGTGAACGACTTACGCAAACGACGTAAAATTTTCTAAATTCGACGCGGGAACGACGTCCATACTTTGCTTACGCCTCATAATAGCAGAAGCAACCTTACGCCAAAAAAGCCTAACGTAAACGACGTAAACAAATAGCGCCGGGCGTACGTACATTTGTGAATCAGCGTATCTACCTAATTACCATATTCCTTGCGTAAATCGACGGAAGCGCCACCTAGCGGCCAGCGTAAATATGCACCCTAAGATACGACGGCGTAGGAGACTTACGCCGCTCGTATCTTAGCCTAATTTAAGCGTATCTGGTTTCCAGAATACGCTTAAATTTACGACGGCGTAGATTCAGAGTTACGACGGCGTATCTACTGATACGCCGGCGTAACTCTACGTGAATCTAGCCCACAGTATACACACACAGTATACATACAAGGGGGGGAACTAAGGCGCTAGCCAATACTCCAAAGTGAGGGGTGGAAAATTAAACAATGAAAATTGAAGTGAAAAAAATTAATGCTGCTCAAATCTAAATTGTAATAACAACAAACAAACGATATGAATAAGGTGAATGATGAGCGCAAAAAATTTGATGAATGGTGCACATAAAAAATAAAAATTATATATATGTGAAATGTCCACTGTGAAAAAGATCTCTTATATAAAGAGAAAATGACCAAGGTAATACATTCATCAGTGAATCGCTGTGATAATTAAATGAATGATACCCAAATGATAAACCAAAATATAAATCAATAATCCTCTATTATAAGAGGAAGTGAATAACCAAATGAGGCAAAGTTCGTAGCCAACAATCACTATGATAGTAAGAGGGGATGTGATCAAAAATGTCCCAAATGATGACAATCCATCCGTGCACATGTGATCAAAAAAATCCTTGTGTACAGCTGGGCTCACAGAGCGCTTACCTCCATATCATGAAAAACCAGCAGAGTGTATCCTCGGATGGGGTCAATCCCAGAGACGGGTGTCTCCCCGACTTCCTCCTCGCTGGATCAGTAGCCATGGTCCTATGGATCCTCGATGTGAGTGTCAGGCGGAGACAGCGTCCTTCTCCCTGTGTTTACAGTTGCGGTCTTCACCAAAATGGCGGCTCCGTTTTGCACATACACTAAAGGTGTCTCCAAATGGATAAAAAAGACTTCCAATAGTGAAGTATGTCCATACAGGTTTTATTAAAGTAAAAAAAGGGGTGTAAACAATGGTTTAAGCTTAAGAGAAGCTTTACCAAACAACGATAAAAACAGCAATCCGGCTGTGTGAACGGGATGATACGTCACTTCCGGTCACGTCTAAGCGGCCTTACGCGTTACGTCACGACACGTGACTTCATCAGAGTATACATACACATTTAATACACATACAAACACACAAAGTATATATACACACACTGAGAAGGTACCGGAGAGGCGGGGCAGCTATAATCTTGGGATTTTTAGACCAAAAGGATGTCGGTAAGGGACATTTCAGGGACAGATGTAAAAAAACACCGATTTTTACATACTGTCCCTGGTTTTCCTGAGGCTGGCAACCCTGATGGGCCCCCTAGTGGCATGGGGCCCTCGGGCAGTGCCGAGTGGCCAAATGGTCAGTCCACCCCTTTATTTGTACAATATATATATATATATATTTTTATATATATATATATATATATATATATATATATATAAATATATATATATATATTGTACAAATAATATGAGATTCATTGAAAATATAAGTTTTACTTTTATTTTCCAAGTTCTTTGAGATAAGGGGGTCAGAGAATGATAATTTTTCTGTTGTACTAACATTACAAAGTGCCCCCCACCATGGAAAGCTGAGAGTAGAGAGGAAGCTGCTACTCATGATTAGCTAGTTTCTGAATGTTACAAAGTTACACCTAGCCCTGGCAGAATAATGTCGCTTTAAAGGGAAACTCAAGCATATTTTAGTAAGTACTCATTATGAGTTATGGGAAATAATTTTTGGACAAGTCTCTATATTTTTGCTTGTTCCATATTTTGAATACTGTACTTTATATGCAGATTAGACAATGTTCTTTATATTGGCCATCTGTATATCAGGGAATGTGATCACTATCCCTGTTTATTGGCTGCTGAGATAAGCTCAGTCAGCCTTAAAGTGGAGTTTCACCCTAAAGTGGAAATTCCGCTCATCTGATTCCACCACAATTGGCACCTTTTGGGGGAGGGGGGCAGGATATCCTTTCCCACTTCCAGGAGCCTCAGCCGCGGATATTGACATCACAGATGGGTTCCCTCCTCCCCCCTCGGCTGCCGGACCAGTTGGAGAGAGGAGCAGAGCCTCGCGCATGCGCAGTAGGGTTCCCGGCATGAAGCCGAAAGGCTACACTGCCAGGTTCCCTTATCTGCAATGACGGCAGCATGCACCCAACCGCTGATGGAAACATCAGCTGCGGGTGCCAACGTCTCTGGACTCCAGGACAGGTAAGTGTCCTATTATAAAAAGCCAGAAGCTGCAGTATGTGTAGCTCCTGGTTTTAAAAAAATGTTTTGGGTGGAACACCGCTTTAAGCCCCGCCCGCACAACCTTTGGCTGGCTTCTGTCGGACGAGGATGTAGGGAAACCAGTAGCCAACTGACTCTAGATCAGCGCTCTCAGCCAATTGCAGAGAGCGCTGATCGGAGTCTTCTGGCAGGGACCATCCCCCTTTCAGAACACAGCAGCTCAGCAGGGGAGATTCGCTGTACTAATGTTGGACTGTTAGTACAGCTGCTTCGATCAGAGCTGACAGGTTAGTGTGTACCAGGCTTTTAATTACAATCTTATAAACACGTAGAAGTATGTTGGATGCAAGTTTCTTGACATGGAACATGCCGATAGGATGAGTTAGAAGAGCGAGGAGAGAAATTATATCAATCTGTGACTGCACTTCCTCTTGTAGGCAAGTATTTCAATGGTAATTGTATTTAAAAAAAATAGTTTTTGTTTGGATTAAAGTGTTTGTTACCCCAACATTTTATATTCCTGATATGTACTTGAATTAAAAAGTATTATGTTCCCTTTGTATTACTTCCTTTGTGTTAAATCCCTGGTGTCCCTCTGATTTCCTATTAAAAACTGACCACACTAAGCAGGAGTACACATCATGGTTAGTTTTCTAGCTGTGCAGGAAACTCAGCCTGCTCTCCAACAATGTTAAGACTTGTCCTGACACCCCCCCTCCTGCAGAGCCATTCACTGGGAAGCTCTGTGCCCTGCTGCTTCTCCTCCCCCCAGCTCTTATGCAGCTGAGAACAGAGGGAATGTGATCACTTATAAAAAAGAGAAAAATAATATCACTTTGACTGTATGAGCTATGGTATGCCTTCCCCTGCATGGGTGCATTTTCACCTGTTTAGGAGATAACAAATGCAAGAGGAGGTTGGGCCTTGTGGTCTGTCCGTCTATGGGAAGTGAGCAGTGAGGACCACACCTGTAAAATATAATGGAGGGACCGGATGTATCATTGGAGTTACCCTGTAGCAGGACCCTGGCATGGGTTGCAGGACCCTGGCATGGGTTGCAGGACCCTGGCATGGGTTGCAGGACCGAGTGATCTATAATACCTTGTGGGACACAATTGCACTGATGGAAGTTATGAGCACCACAGCACAATACTTAAGAAAAGGCAAATGTTTTATTGAGAAAGTGTTCTCTACTTGAATGTTGCATTGTATTAATACCTGAACTTCTGGAAATGAAAAAAAAAAAAATATCTATACAAAGTGCCTTTATTTAAGTACAGAAGTTACTGGTTAAAATAAATCATCTGGTCTTAAAGCGGTAGTAATCTCCTATATATAATTCTTGTTTTAGGGCCCCCTGGTGGGTTATGCCAGATTGTGCTTGTATGCACAGCATATTAGTGCATTGTGACAGACCTACCTGTCAAAAGGTACCCTCCAGCTCTGTAGTGGAATCCATCCAGCTGGCCCCAGGCCAGGCCTGGATTTACTCCCTTTGCCGCCCCAATGCCGGGTCCTTCAATGCCGCCCCCGCCTGCGCAGTGAGAACCGGGAGAGGGGTTGCTGCTGCCAACAACTATCTCACCTCCTCTTCCCTCTGTTTTTTCTCCTCTCACCATCCGCATGACAGGGGGGAACTCCTGATATGAAAGTGAAAGTGTCCTGTCCTCTCAGCTGCAGTGCCGCCCCTGCACCCACTGCCGCCCCAAGGCCTGGCCTTGTTGGCCTTGTCTGGAATCCGGCCCTGCCCCCAGCACTTCCATCTTCTCTTGGTCTTCCTTCCGGGTCTTGTGCCTTTGGTCCTTCGATAGGCCGGGCCGCGATGACGTCACAGTGTGGTGGCTCAGTGTACATGACAGCTGACAGACAGGAAGAAGCATTTATGGTAGGGTCTCTCACTAGGGTCTCTTCTGTCATAAATACCCTGCCTGTCAGCACTTTTCCCAAAAGTGCCTTTACTTCCACTTTAATCTTGTGACTCCACAGTGAATGATCTTTTGGGGAAGAAGTGTGAACCTACAAGTTAACTTTTCTGGTGGTGAAGTGAGTGAAGTATTAGGAAGGAGGAGCAGCCCGCTCGGGAGAGGGAGCGGTGGTGGCCAAAGACAGAGATTCCATAGGTAGGGTGGGCTGGTATGTGAAACAACCCACTGAGTAGTTGGACCTCTATCTTAGGGCCTGCTGCAGAATGGAACCAGTCCTAGGGATCTGGCCTGGGACCACGGTGTACGAGGCCTCGCAGTATATGTGTGATGGTTGTCCTCCTTGTCTACAGGCTGAGGTTGGTGAAGATTTGGTTGAGGGAAATCAGTGCTTAAAGTGGATTTCCGGCCACAATTTCACTTTTTAAATATAAATACCCCTGTAATACACAAGCTTAATGTATTCTAGTAAAGTTAGTCTGTAAACTAAGGTCCGTTTTGTTAGGTTGTTACAGCATTTAGACACTTTATAAAATATAAATTGACTGGGGCCATCTTAAGTGTGGGCCTCATGAAGCCAGACTGTATGACTTCCTGGATTTCAGCCTTGCAGATCTCGCACATGCTCAGTGCTGCACAAGCAATGTAATAGTTTTCAGATCAGGTTTCAGCACCTGTACTGTCCAAGTCACATGATTCTTCGAGACTGGGGAGTGCACAGACTCCTGGAAAGTTACACCCATTACATTCCCAGGAGTCTGTGCGGTGAAGCTTAAGCACCTAGGTGCAGGAAGAGGGAAGATTAACTATTCTGCCTAGCAACAACACTTTGAAGGCATCTAAAAAAAAAATGTTTTTCTTAAAGGACTAATGACATTTTTTTAAAACTACTGATGTAATGTTATATTTATGGGTGGAACTCCACTTTAACAATGTTTACCTCAAAATGACTCTGCAGTCAGTGCTGTTCCATACTTTTTGAGATGGCAATGAGGGACACCTCTTATCAAAGTTATGTAGGCATAGGACACGCCCCCTGGCACGCCCACTTAAAGGAGAATTATTAAAAAAAAAGATTAGTCCACAAGTGCTTTTTTTACCACTACTAATGCTTTTTACTCGCTTTTAAAATGTACAAATGCAACAATTTAGAAATTGGATGAAAGGTTTAGCACTGGGAAACACTTTTTGAAAGACAAAAAGTGCTTTTTATATACAACTATATGGATCCGAGAAAAATGAGGGATAAATAAGGAGGAAAGAGGGACAGAGGGACTTTGTTCCTAATCACGGACGGTCCTTTGAAATCAGGGACTGTTGGGAGCTATGCAGTTCTGGCAGCTCTATGAGGACTTCCTGTTTGCTGTTGGAACAAAATCGAGTTGTGCTTCTCTTAGTATTTTTATGAATGAATATAAGGTTTCCTTTTATTTACCATGGAGGAGAGGTGTGCTGCTGATGATGTCAAGATCTCCACCTCAGCCAATCAGAGGAAGCCTTGTATTTACTGATAAAAAGGCTTCCTTTGAATGGCTGGGAAGACCTCGACCCAACTTATTTTGTTCCAGCAGCAGTTGGAAAGTCCCTGTACTGCTGCCAAAACACAGCACTGTATACTCTTTGTAGGCAGGGCATACAGTAGCAGTTTATACATTAATTAAGTAAAGGAAAGTTTTTTAGACCAGCTTGGCCAAACTAACTATTCAAAGTGAAAGTAGAACTGGGGTTCATCTTAAAAAAAAAATATTTTGTTTAAAGTATATAAAATGTAATAATGAATCAATAAGCAGATACAACATAATTTCTGTACTGTTTGCAGTCCATAGTATCAAATACCAAAAAGGAGTGCTCTGCAAGTGTTTTAGGTTTGTAGCAAGCTATTAAAGGAGAAGTACAGCCAAAGCTCATTTGGCTGCACTTCTCCTGTGGCCGTTTCCTGTGACCCGTTCTCAGCCCACCGCTGAAGCCCCGCTGTCGGCTGATGGTCAGGATCCACCCAAATGCCTGGACCGGCACCTAGCTCAGCTTCTCAGAGAACCTGAGCTGGCCACTCCTGCCCCCTCTATAGCTCAGCACTCCAGTGAGGATGGGGGGGGGGACAGAGCAGAAAGCCGGTGACTGACAGTCACAGAGCTCTGAGAACTGAGCAAAACACAGTGAGGTTTGATCGCTCAGTTCTCTGTCTTAGAGCTGGCAGGGGACAGATGAAGCATATGATTTCTATAAAAAACAACTCAAGCTTTTCTTTTAAGTAGGCTTTTGTGAGATCCTTTTGCACTAATTCTGTCTGTGCTCTCTAGCAGCCACCACTTAAAGCGGAGTTCCACCAAAAAATTTAACTTCCGCTGTCCGGATTTCTCCCCCCCCTCTGGTGTCACATTTGGCACCTTTCAGGGGGAGGGGGGGAGCAGATACCTGTCTAATACTGGTATTTGCTGTCACTCCCGCCAGGCTTCACTTCCTGATTCCCTTACTAGCAATGCCGACGCCTCCACCTGGAGCCGAGGGATGGGTCGACTTTGGGTGAGGACTTGGTGGGCGGCCTGGACAGGTAAGTGTCCTTATTTTAAAAGTCAGCAGCTGCAATATTTGTAGCTGTTGACTCTTAATTATTTTGTTTAGGCCGAACTCCACTTTAAAGATTGTCTTCAGCTTTGAAAACAAAAAAGATAAGAGCTACAAATACTGTATCTGCTGGCATTTAATAAACATGCCAGAGGCAGCCCATCCATTAGGCCGAGTACTCACGAGCAGACATGTCCGATGAAACCGGTCTGCGGACCGTTTTCATCGGACATGTCTGCCCGCGGACTGCCCGGGGACTTCTGTTCGATGGCTGTACACACCATCGAACAGAGGTCCGCGCGTAAACATTAAGCGGGGCGTGTTCGCGGTGTCGCCGCGTCGATGACGCGGTGTCGCCGCGACAATGACGCGGCGACGTGGGCGGCCTGCCTTTAAAATGCTTCCACGCATGCGTCAAAGTTATTCGACGCATGCGAGGGATGGCGGGCGGCAGGACATGTACGGTAGGTCTGTACAGACGACCGTACATGTCCGGGCGGACAGGTTTCCAGCGGACTGTTTTAAAGCAAGTCCAGGAAACAGTTGTCCGCTGGAAACCTGTCCGATCCGCCCGAAAATGGTCCGCTCGGGCCTACACACGGCCAAACATGTCTGCTGAAACTGGTCCGCGGACCAGTTTCAGCAGACGTGTTTGGTCGTGAGTACGGGGCCTTAGAGGTGCACAGGCGCTGCCCCCCAATCCATGTGTCCGGCCCCCTAATCTACATGCAGGGCGCCGGACCCATGGATTCCAATGTTTTTTTTTTTAGCACGTGATTAGAGCCAGCGGCTCTAATAGGCTTCAAAGCACTGCGCCACGAGCACACCCACTTGTGTGAATATTCGCTATTGTCACACTGGTTCTTCTCCCGGCCAATCATGAAGCGAGTCCTGAGACCCATCACCCGATTGGCTGAAAGAAAAGGTGGAATCGATGGACGCCTTAGTGGAGCTCCCTGGTTCCAAGGACCAGTCTCTTCCCAGCTTCAACAGACTCATCAGTTCCCCCTTAGCCATGGAGTGCCCCTCTGATGTGCAGAGAGACTCCCCCCCCCCCAGCCTGCTGGAGAAGAACTCTTTACCCTGCAGAGCACAGCCGAACAGCTCCAGTGCACCGTGCTGCAGCAGAAGAAGCAGATCTTTACCGACCAAGAGGCCAGCCGGGAGCTCACCGGCAAGCTGAGCCTCTGCGAGAACGGCCTGGACAAGGGCTACCAGGAGGGGACCGATGGATGGGGTCCCAAAGAAGGAGCCATGGGTCAAGTCCCCGGTGCAACCACCTTGAATGTAGGAAGCTCACTGTAACTTCCTGCGACTTCACGCCGGCTAGCCACTGCATATGCGCGATTTTTGTTGTGTTGTGTTGACCTGTCATAAATAGGTGTCCACCCAAAAAAATATATAAAATAAACCTTTAGTGTAAAGGGGGGGGGGGGAGAAGGAAAATAAATCAGAACTCTCTTTTTTAGGTGAAGTTCTGCTTTAATCTGAAAAAATATTATAAATACCATCTATAGAAAACAAAGTTATAACTGGTGACCAGTGCATAGTATAAATGTACTGCGCCTGGAGGGATGTTTTTATAGGGCTTTAAACGATAGCCTGCCATTATCTAAATATCATTTTGAGAACATTCAAAACAACATAAAAATAAAAAAGTTTTTAAAAATATCATATATTTTATTGTACAAATTTTGTATAGCATTAAAAACATGTGAAAATATTTAACTACACAGACAAAATAGTTTTGTATAAAAAGATTACTGTCAAGTGTACTGCTCCAATAATGCGTTTCATAGGTGAACACCGCTTCTTCAGATTAACGTATTCACTTGTAACAGTATATTAAATTAGGGATCACCTCATTTTAAAAGGTGAAAGAAATATACAATTGAATAAATACGAACATGCCAAGGTATGTATTTTATTGAATCCACCACTATCGGCTCCGGAAAAATAAATAAATACAATTAAAAGAGCAAACAACTGCTTACAGAAATAAACAACACATGTTGCGAAGAGGGAAAAGAGATGGACTAGTCAGGAAAGCAATGTGCTCCACGGCTATGCACTTTTTTCATAGTAACCCTATGAAAATATCTGCAGAGGGAGGGAGTATTGCTGCCTGGCTTCACCTCTCCTTACAGCCTGCCCTGGTTAGGTTGGGCACATTATTGGATTTGAGCCATTTAACATTTAGAGAGATGGTCTTGGTACGAGAAATCCTTTTTATTTTGGATTTTAGTTTGATGAAAATGTATCTGTTCACCAGTCCATTGGCAGTAAGTACAGTACCTTTGAGTTCATGTTAGGCCCAATATACTTGTATATATACTGTATGTCAAGGTTTTTTGTAGGCTCATTATAGTGTATATTCTTTTGACCATCTAGGACTAGATAACCCTTGTAAGGCTTATTTTTATCATCATTGTCCCATTGAGGAGATTTCCCTTCACTTCCTGTCCCATAGCCAAACAGGAAGTGAGAGGAAATCTCTGCAAATTTAAAGTGCAGTTCCACCCATTTATGTTTGTCTGTGCTGCATGCCCTAATCTCATAGTGTTCAGAATGGACAATTTTTATTTATTTTGTTGCTTGTAAATACCTTTATTTTGTAGTCCTTCATTACTTCCTCCTCCTTATTAGCCTAGGCTATTAAGTCACAAGGCTATTCGCAAGGGTTTCTGGGATAGGCATCATGTATCCCAGTAGTCCTTGCAAATAGCCTATTTGCATAGAGAAGGGGCGGCAACTTCCTCTGACACTCCCGTTGCTATGGAAACCTGACTGAAACCTATTACATCGCTTGTGCAGCACTAAGCATGTGCGAGATCTGCAAGGCTGAAATCCAGGAAGTCATACAGTCTGGCTTCATGATGCCCACACTTAAGATGGCCACGGTCTATTTCTAGATTATAAACAAACTAAATGCTCTAACAACCTAACAAAACGGACCTTAGTTTACAGACTAACTTTACTAGACTACATTAAGCTTGTGTATTACAGGGGTATTTATATTTAAAAAGTGAAATTGTGGGTGGAACTCCCCTTTAACCACTTGCCTACTGTGCACTTACACCCCCTTCCTGCCCAGACTAAATTTTAGCTTCCGGCACTGCATCACTTTAACTGACAATTGTGCGGTCGTGCGACGTGGCTTCCAAACAAAATTGACGTTCTTTTTTTTCTCCCACAAATAGAGCTTTCTTTTGGTGGTATTTGATCGCCTGTGCGGTTTTTAGTTTTTGCGCTATAAACAAAAAAAGAGCGTCAATTTTGAAAAAAAACACAATATTTTTTACTTTTTGCTATAATAAATATCCCATTTAAAAAAAAAAAAAAAAAAATTATCTCCGTTTAGGCCGATACGTATTCTTCTACATATTTTTGTTAAAAAAAAAAAAAATCGCATTAACCGTATAATGACTGGTTTGTTATATTGCCTACAAAATAGGGGGACGTAATTATGTTTTTTTTAAAATTTATTTTGTACTAGGAATGGCGGCGATCTGCGATTTTTTTTTCGGCATTGCGACATTAAAGCGGACACATCGGACATTTTTTTACACATTTTTGGGACCATTCACATTTATACAGTGAACAGTGCTATAAATATGCATTTATTACTGTATAAATGTGACTGGCAGGGAAGGGGTTAACCACTAGGGGGCAGGGAAGGGGTTAAATGTGTAGCCTGATCAGTGTTCTAACTGTGGGGGAAGGGGGGTGACTGGGGGAGGTGACCGATCTGTGTCCCTATGTACAAGAGACACAGATCGGTCTCCTCTCTCCCTGTCAGGACGTGGAGCTCTGTATTTACACACACAGAGCTCCATGTCCTTGCTCAGTTACCGGGCAATCGCGGGTGCCCGGCGGCCATCGCGGCCGCCGGGCACGCGCACAGTGTTCCCAGTAACGCGACGGGTGCGCGCACCCCCTAGCAGCTTCTAATGACAGGACGTCATATGACGTCCTGTCAGAACAACAGGGGATACCGCCCGCTGTCATTTGACGGCGTGCGGTACTAAGGAGGTTAAGGAATCTCTTGAGGACCCCCAGGTCATCAGAACTAGTGTCCTTATTGGATTATTTCCCCTTTATTACTTTTCTGGGGACAACCCAATTTTTTTATTGATGATATATTGTTTCTTCAGATAAGTCTGGTGCTAAGGATGTCAGCAGTAACCACGTCGTAAGATGTAAGCCGTCCTGTGTCAGTCAATGGCAATGATCTTTTAGCCTTCTAATATCTAGTGTCTAGCCGCAATCTACAGTATATACAGTTTAAAATCTAGTAATAAAACTGTAATATGTAAGCACACTTCTTGTGTCATACTATTCAATGGGTATCATTGTGCTAAATGCCAATTTCAGAAGTGTCTGCACCTTTATTTTATCATATTTATTTTCAACATCTTTCTAAAAGTACAAAAGATTGAAGGCACAGCGTCTGTTCCTGGAAGATTGGCTGGCGAGCCCAGAAACCTGCTCCGGAGGATTAAACAAACAGTGGTCTCCATATATACTCCCGGAAAGAAATTCATATGAATACAGATTATTTCCACAAGATTCATTGTGCGCTTTAATGTAAATTCCCCCCAATGTCACTGCATATATATCAGTTATCTAAACCTACAAACTGGTGTGTCATAAATATGGATTTGCTCCTCGATCGTTTCACAAACAGATTTCCCAAACATCTATTAAGACCATCTCAGTGTCCATTCTACACAATGAATATATTAATCCGCAGAAGCATGAGCTTTTGTGACCCGTATACTTTATATTTACATGGACTGTATCCTGATCATATCATTATATGGTGCAATCATTGCCATCTTTTTGCCAGTTAGTTAGTACTGCAGTATTAAAGGCTGGACTGAGACTCTGGGGACCACAGGGGAAAGGGAGGAGAAGAGCCCACCTTGTGCCATGGAAAAAATGTGGCACTCCATGACAAAAAATGTATGCCAAAGCAAAAAAAAGGCTGCAGTGTATGGAGAGTGCATGTATCTGGCACAAGGTCACTAAAAGGGAAGTAGTGCATTCACAGTTGTGTAGGTAATAAGCAGAATTGCAGCAGAACCACAGACTGGAAATACAGTGGAACCTTGGTTTACGAGTAGCGCGGTTAACGAGCATTTTGAAAGACAAGCAACTTAAATCTGACTCGGTTTGCGAGTGTTGTGTCGCAAAACTAGCAGAAGTCAAGCTAATGGGGTGTGCAGTACCACATTTTGCCTGAGGTGCGGGGGCGCTGAGTCGAGCAGAGCCGTTTGAAATACTCGGATATACTCCGTTCCCAGGTGTTTCCGAGGTTCTCCGGCGCCCCCCCACTTCTGGCCACAAGCGGTATTGCATGCCATTGAAGTCAATGCGGAACAAATTATTTTCGTTTTCATTGACTTCTATGGGGGAAACTCGCTTTGATATGTGAGTGATATGTGAGTGCTTTGGATTACGAGAATTCTCCTGGAACGGATTATGCTTCTAATCCAAGGTTCCACTGTACTATACCAAGGGAGTCATTGAGGCCAGCAGTGCTGCACTGTTACTCCAACATAAACCAATGATGGGGCACTATTGCTCCCACATAAACCAATGATGGGGCACTATTGCTCCCACAGAAACCAATGATGGGGCACTATTGCTCCCACAGAAACCAATTATGGGGCACTATTGCTCCCACAGAAACCAATTATGGGGCACTATTGCTCCCACAGAAACCAATGATAGGGCACTATTACTCCCACAGACACCAATGATGGGGCACTATTCCTCCCTTAAATACCAACAATGGGGCACTATTCCTCCCACTAAACCAAGGATGGAGCATTGTTTACTCCCACTGATGCCAGGGCATTTTCTACTCCCAATGGCAACAGTCCGGCCCCCATAAAGCCTGAAGGACAATAAATTGTCTCTTTGTTTCATTTTGTAGACACCTGCTTTAAGTAAAAAGGATAACAATGATATAAAGTTTTACAAGTTCAAAAATGGTTTATTAATTGGAAATTTCTTAGAAATATCCAACATGTTTTAGGGTGCCAACGGTCCCCCTTCGGTGATTAAAATGAGAGCATTTAATCAATGTCTGATCAAAGATGTGTGAGGCTTTCTGTCCTACTTCCTATTTGCCATAGACTTTGGCTTTTATCCCCCACCACTTTTGCTTGCTGCCTGCCCTGACCTTCAGTCTGTTTGATTAGGTATGCCTACACAGTGGTTGGCAAAGTTCTCAGAACCCCCGAGTGTTGAAATATAGAGCTGTAGCGGCTGTATGTGTCCCTTGTGCTCATCTCTGTTCACTCAGGTGATGGATGTGGGGTGAAAGCATTTTTTAACAGCTATATTTTCAAATCACCAATATTAAAATACCCATTTCATCATCCCCCTGAAGAAGATGATTGAATTTGAAACGCGTTGGGTAAGCATGCACGAAATAGGGACTCTGTTGGTCCTCTTTAGTGGGTTGATGGGCTTTTCTATGATAATCATGTGATTTTACATTGTGTGTCTCATGTAATGGAACCCTTTGTTTTTTTTTTTGTTTTTTTTTTTGGGGGGGTTGTTTTTTTAGTTTAGGGCAGAGTGGAGAGGGATTAGGCAACCTATCAGTTTTTATTGCTGTCTGTGTCTCCATAAGGGAGATTCACCCTCTCTTTTTGTCCTGTTTACTGTTATTGAAAGTAAAAGTACAAGAAAATTCTATATTTTGGGTTGACATTAGAACACCAAAAGAGGGTAATGCCCTGTACACACGATCGGTTTATCCGATGAAAGCGGTCTGATGGATTTTTTCATCTGATATCCGATGAAGCTGACTTTCATCAGTCTTGCCTATACACCATCAGTTAAAAAAACGATCGTGTCAGAACGCGGTGACGTAAAACACAACGACGTGCTGGGAAAAATGAAGTTCAATGCTTCCGAGCATGCGTCGACTTGATTCTGAGCATGTGTGGATTTTTAACCGATGGACGTGCCCACAGACGATCAGATTTTTCTATCGTTTTTTTAACCATCAGATAATTTTAAAACAAGTTCCTAGTTTTTTCACAGATGGATAAAAAAACGATGGGGCCCACCAATCGTGTGTACGCGGCATTACTCTTTTTATGGGGACACTAGTTCTGGTGGTCCTGGTGACACCCTGGGATTCCCTCACTTTGGAGATATTTCCACTTACGTTCTGTTTAGGCTATGGGACAGGATTTGAAGGAAAATCTCCCCAATGGGAGATTTTTAAATAAGAAAAAAAAACTAACAGGGGTTATAACCTTCCCTTGCGCTCTAAAGGGGTCTTAAACCCAAAACCAAAAATGTAACATATTGCAGCTTTCCAATCACTAGATGTGGAGGCTGCATTCGTTTTCCTTTTTTAGGCTTTTTTTCTGTTTTCATCTGCTGATCTGGCCAGTAACACACCTTCTTTCTTAAAGAGGATGTCCGCTGAAAAAAAAAATATTAAAAGTCAGCAGTTAAAAATACTGCAGCTGCTGACTTTTAATATCGGCACACTTACCTGTCCTGGAGTCCAGCGCTGTCCGCAGCAGAGGACGAGCGATCGCTCGTCACTCTGCTGCCCCCCCCTCCCACCTGCCACCCTCAGTGAGGGAACCAATAAGTGAATCGCTCTGGCTTCACTGCCCGGTTCCCTACGGCGCATTGTGCGAGTTGCGCTGCGCTTGCTGATTGGCTCCCGCTGTGTATTGGGAGCCGAGTGTTCCCAGAACACAACGGGGGGACGGGAGGTGACGTCCTGCCCGCAGTCTGCCCGCAGACTGTGGCCGGAAGTGGGTGCAAATACCTGTCTTTAGACAGGTATCTGCACCCCCCTGAAAGGTTTCAAATGTGACAGGAGGGGGGGAGGGTTCCGATCAGCGGGAGTTCCACTTTAGGGTGGAGCTCCGCTTTAAGCGTCATACACACAATCGGATTTCCCGACAACAAATGTGTGATGGCAGTGAAAATCTGACCATTTGTATGCTCCATCGGACAATTGTTGTCGGAATTTCCAATAACAAATGTTTTATAGCATGCTTTAAAACTGTCCGACAACAAATTTGTCTTGTCGGTTTATCCGTTCATGTGTACACAAGTCTGTCGGAAAAAAATCAAAAGTACAAACACGCATGCTCCAAACCAATGCTAACCATAGCACAACATTAGCAGAAGTTGCCCAAAGAGTGGCAGTAAAGAGCTGAAAAACCAGGTAGTTTCATGCATGTTGGCTGAAAAAGTTCTGCCGTCTGTATGCATACCAAGTTCACGGCCAACGCCCTTCGCACAAAATTCTACGGATTTGTTCGATGAAAATAGCGATCGTGTATACGAGGCTTTAGATGTACTAGCAGATTTAGGTAAACTAACAAAATGAAGCTCACACTGCAGTTACAGCAAACAGTTTTCTATTTTGAGATAAAGGTTTTACATGAATAAATAAAAGCTGATCACTGTAAGCACCCCTGTCAATGGTTAATGGTTTGTCACAACACTCTAACTACTACATTTTCAGGACAGATTGTTCTGTTGAAAAACAACAGACTTATGCTTTGTACACACGATCTGAATTTTCGTTAGGATAAATTCTGACTGATTTTTCAGATGGAATTCCGTTCAAGCTGTCTTGCATACACACTGTCACACCAAATTCCGACCGTCAAAAACGTGGTGACGTACAACACTATGACGAGCCAAGAAAAATGAAGTTAAAAGCTTCCGAGCATGCGTCGACTTGATTCTGAGCATGCGTGTTTTTTTCTCCGCTGGAGATCCGTACAGACGAACGGAATTTCCGATACAGATTTTTTCCGTCGTAAAATAAGAGAACATGTTCTCTTTCTAAGTCCATCGGAAATTTTCGATGGAAACATTATGTCTGACTTTTTTCATCGGAAATTCCGATCATGTGTACAGGGCATAACTGGCAGGATTACCAGGTGAAAATAAAGGGGGAAAAAGCATAAAAAAGAAAACTGTACTTTCTTCGGTCCTGGTTTAGTGTTTTATTTATTTCTTTATTTTTATTTCTTTATTTACTTTAAAGCGGTGGTTCACCCTGCTGAACAACATTTCAGCATAAAATTCGGCATCGTAGCGCGAGCTACACTATGCCGGTCTTACATTTTTTAACCCCGTACTCACTGTTTAATCGTACATAGACGATTCCGTCTGCCGCGGGGAATGGGCGTTCCTAGCAAGAGGGAGGGTGATTGACGGCCGACTCTGGCACGTCACGCTCCCCGAAGACAGCCGGAGTAGGTCTCGGCTCTTCACGGCGCCTGCGCACAGGCTATGCGCAGGCGCCGTGAAGAGCCAAGCCTATTTCGGCTATTTCCGGAGAAGCGTGACGCGCCAGAGCCGGCCGTCAATCACTTTCCGTCTGGATTGGAACGCCCATTCCCTGTGGGCAGACGGAATCGTCTAGGTCGGATTAAACAGTGAGTACGGGGATAAAAAATGTAAGACCGGCATACTGTAGCTCGCGCTACGATGCCGAATTTTATGATAGAATAAAATAATTGTTTTTTTTTTTTATTCTAGGGTGAACCCCCGCTTTAAATTAAGTTACTACTTATCATTTTGCGAATGGTTGTGATTTCTTGTACCCTTTGGGGAGCTTTGACTCCACAGACATGCTTATGATTACATATTGAGTCTAATGCCGCGTACACACGATCGGTCCATCCGATGAGAACGGTCCGATGGATTTTTCCATCGGTTAACCGATGAAGCTGACTGATGGTCAGTCGTGCCTACACACCATCAGTTAAAAAAACGATCGTGTCAGAACACGGTGACGTAAAACACAACGACGTGCTGAAAAAAAGCGAAGTTCAATGCTTCCAAGCATGCGTCGACTTAAAGGGTCACTAAAGGATTTTTTTTTTAAGCTAAATAGCTTCCTTTACCTTACTGCAGTCCTGATTTCATGTCCTCATTGCTCGTTTTTGCTCTGATGTTGCTGTAATTCCTCTCTGTTCTGGACACTTCCTGGTTGTCTGTTTTCTGATCACCACAGTACTGGGAGATTTCTCACTGTGGTGACTGATCAAGGAGGTGTGATTACTGAGTGTCTAAAACGCCTCAGCACCAATCCAGTTTCGTTTTACAAAGCATCACTGCCCCCTATTGTCTCTCTGGCTCTGTACATCAGAGAACCAGGAAACAACAGCAAAAACGAAACTAAACTGTAGGCACATTACATGATTGTTTTATTTATCTATTTTTAATCATTTTTAAAAGGAATCAGTTACCGTATT